>NC_037677.1:28238109-28471627 GCF_003255815.1 Theropithecus gelada | reverse complement strand
AAAGAAAGAAAGAAAGAAAGAAAGAAAGAAAGAAAGAAAGAAAGAAAGAAAGAAAAGAAAAGAAAAGAGAAAGAAAGGAAAAGAAAAGAAGGAAAAGAAAGGAAGGAAGAACGAGAGAGAGAAAGAAAAAGAAAGAAAGAAAGAAAGAAAGAAAGAAAGAAAGAAAGAAAGAAAGAAAGAAAGAAAGAAAGAAAGAGAAAGAAAGAAAGAAAACAAAAAGAAAAGAAAGGAAAAGAAAGAGAGGAAAGGAAAGGAAGGAAGAACGAGAGAGAGAAAGAGAAAAAGACAGAAAGACAGAAAGACAGAAAGACAGAAAGAAAGAAAGAAAGAAAGAAAGAAAGAAAGAAAGGGAGAAAGCAAGCAAGCTAGCCTGACGCAGTGGCTCACGCCTGTAATCCCAGCACTTTGAGAGGCCGAGGCAGGTGGATCACGAGGTCAGGAGTTCAGGACCAGCCTGGCCAAAATGGTGAAACCCGTCTCTACTAAAAATACAAAAATTAGCCAGGCATGCTGGCAGGCACCTGTAATCCCAGCTACTTAGGAGGCTGAGGCAGAGAATAGCTTGAACCCGGGAGGCGGAGGTTGCAGTGAGCCCACATCGTGCCACTGCACTCCAGCCTGGGTGACAGAGAGCAAGACTCCATCTCGGAAAGGAGGGAAGGAAGGAAGGAAGGAAGGAAGGAAGGAAGGAAGGAAGGAGGGAGGGAGGGAGGGAGGGAGGGAGGGAGGGAGGGAGGGAGAGGGAGGGAGAGAGGGAAAGAAGGAAAAAAGGAAAAAATAGTGATGAATATTTTATTCATTAAGCCATAGCACTTTGGGAGAATAAGGTGAGTGGATCACCTGAGGTCAGGAGTTCGAGACCAGCCTGGCCAACATGGCAAAACCCCATCTCTACTAAAAATATAAAAATTAGCTGGGCATGGTGGCATGTGGCTGTAACCCCAGCTACTGGGGGGTTGAGACAAGAGGATCGCTTGAACCCGGGAGGCGGAGGTTGCAGTGAGCCAAGATTGCGCCACTGCACTCCAGTCTGGACAACAAAGCAAAACTCTGTCTCCAAAAAAACCCAAAAAATATATATATAAATATATATATAATATATATGGCAATGAATATATTCAGATTATTTGTAAAATTTAGTGGAAAGGAAAATCGGATATTTGTAAATTAATCACATAAAACAACAAACATAACAACACCAGTATTATCACCTCATGCATAAATTTAAAATATTAAGACAATTGATTTTACAAGTCACATGTGAAATTATTATTTCATTCTGAATGAAATGGGACTTTCAATACATTTTTAGCATGTCTAGAAACAAATTTGCTCATGTGTTTTCAGTAATGTATTATTTAAAATAGTAATTATACTGGTGACATAAACCTCAAACCGAAATTAAATCGGTATCAGAAGTTATCCCACCTGATGTAAGCCGGTTGTCCTTGCTTAAATAAAGCCATCCTCAAAGATGTGAATGAGCCCTGCTGAGGTCAGGAGAGCTGTCCAGGGAACCCTCAGATGCATGAATTATAAACACTTACAGTTTTATGCTGCTGAGGTTTCCTGATTGTTTCTTGCACAGCCTTGTTGGGACAATATTAAAAAGCTGCAGTGATTTTTAAATATATTCACACATTTTTTGAGACTCCTCCCTTTAAGAGGTGGAGCCTCGCTTCCCTCCCCTTGGGTGTGGCCTGGACTTAGCAATTAGCGTCTAATGCACAGAATAAAGTGGAAGTGATGGGTGTGACTCTGGAAGGCAGACCATAAAAGGTGCTGCGGCTCCCTCCTACCTCTCTCTCAGATTGCTTGCTCTGGGGGAAGTTGGCCTACATGAGAACACAAGCTGCATGGTGAGGAAGAGAGCCTTCCTGCCAACACCCAGCGAGGAATGGAGGCCCTGCCAGGAACCACCCCAGTGAGCCATCTTGGAAGCAGACCCCCAGCCCCAGCTAAGCATTCAGATGACTGCAGCCCTCACCAACATCCTGACTACAGTCACATGAGAGACCCTGAGCCAGAGCCACTCATCTAAGCCACTCCTGAATCCCTGGCCCACAATTGCAGTGAGATTAAAAAGTAAAATAAGCCGGGCATGGTGGCCCACGCCTGTTATACCAGCACTTTGGGAGGCCAAGGCAAACGGATCATTTGAGATCAGGAGTCTGAGACCAGTCTGACCAACATGATGAAACCCTGTCTCTACTAAAAATACAAAATTAGCCAGGTATGGTGGTGCATGCCTGTAATCCCAGCTACTTGGGAGGCTGAGACAGGAGAATGGCTTGAACCCAGGAGGTGGAGGTTGCAGTGAGCCAATATCACACCATTGCACTCCAGCCTGGGCAACAAGAGTGAAACTCCATCTAAAAAAAAGAAGAAAAGAAAAGAAGGCCAAATCTGATGGCTCATACCTATAATCCCAGTACTTTGGGAGGCCAAGGTGGGAGGATCACTTGAGTCCAGGAGTTCAAGACCAGCCTGGGCAACATGGTAAGACTCCATCTCTAGTTGGGCATGGTGGTGCCTGCCTGCAGTCCCAGCTCCTCAGGATGCTGAAGTGGGAAGATTACTTGAGCTCAGGAGTTCGAGGTTGCAGTAAGCAGTAATTACACTCAGCCTGGGTGACTGAGACCCTGTCTTTAAAAAAAAAAAAAAGTAAAATAAAAAGTTGTTTTAAACTGCTAAATTTTGGAGTGATTTGTCATATAGCAGTAGATTACTAATATTGCCATTATATCAGGATACATAATGACTCAAAAAGTAGGGAAAGCTGCCGGGTGCGGTGGCTCAAGCCTGTAATCCCAGCACTTTGGGAGGCCGAGACGGGCAGATCACGAGGTCAGGAGATCAAGACCATCCTGGCTAACATGGTGAAACCCCGTCTCTACTAAAAAAATCTGCCAGGCGAGGTGGCGGGCGCCTGTAATCCCAACTACTCGGGAGGCTGAGGCAGGAGAATGGCGTGAACCCAGGAGGCGGAGCTTGCAGTGAGCGGAGATCGCGCCACTGCACTCCAGCCTGGGCGACAGAGCGAGACTCCATCTCAAAAAAAAGAAAAAAAAGTAGGGAAAGCTAACTAGAAATTTTGTCTATAATAAAATAGTTTGTCTACTTCCACTCCCAGCCATGATGGAATGACTGGTATTGCACTAGCCCTCCACAAAAAAAATGAATAAATATTAAAATTATATATATGTCTATATATGATGACTAACATCGACTGTCAACTTGACTGGATTGAAGAATGCAAAGTGTTGTTCCTGGGTGTGTCTGTGAGGGTGTTGCCAAAGGAGATGAACATTTGAGCAGTGGACAGGGAATAGCAGACCCACCCTCAATCTGCGTGGGCTCCATCTAATCAGCTGCCAGCTCAGCCAGAATAAAAGCAGGCAGAAGAACAAGGAAAGACTAGACTAGTTTAGTCTCCTGACCTCCATCTTTCTCCTGTCCTGGATGCTTCCTGCTCTCGAACATCAAACTCCAGGTTCATCAGCTTTAGAACCCATCCTGCGGTCATTTCCCCAGTACCAGAATGCATAATTGGCAAAGACATACTTAGCAGCTGGCAGAACCCCCACACTGGCTCCATGACTGGTAGGGCGAGGGCTATTACAGAGGGAAAGGCCAAATGGAAACCATTAGAGCTGCCTCTACCTAGAAAAATAGTAAATCAAAAACAATATCGCATTCCTGGTGGGATTGCAGAGATTAGTGTCACCATCAAGGACTTAAAAGACACAGGGGTGCTGACTCCCATCAAATCCCCATTCAAGTCTCCTATTTGGCCCATGCAAAGACAGATGGGTCTTGGAGAATGACAGTGGGTTGTCATAAGCTTAACCAAGTGGTGACTCCAATTGCAGCTGCTGTACCAGATGTGGTTTCAGGGCTTGAGTAAATCAACACATCTCCTGGGACCTGGTATGCAGCCACTGATTTGGCAAATGCTTTTTCTCCATTCCTGTCCATAAGGCCCACTAGAAGCAATTTGCCTTCAGCTGGCAAGGCCAGCAATATACCTTTACTGCCCCACCTCAGGGGTGTATCAACTCTCTGGCTTTGTGTTATACTTAATCTTGTTCGGAGAGACCTTGATGGCTTTTCCCTTCCACAAGATATCACACTGGTCCATCATATTAATAACATTATGCTGATTGGAGAGAGTGAGTGAGAATTAGCAAATACACTGGGCTTATTGGTGAGACATTTGCATGCCAGAGGATGGGAAATAAATCCAACTAAAATTCAGGGACCTTCTATCTCAGTAAAATTTCTAGGGGTCCAGTGGTGTGGAACCTGTTGAGATATTCTTTCTAAGGTGAAGGATAAATTGCTGCATTTGGCCCCTCCTACGACCAAGAAAGAGGCACAACCCCTAGAGGGCCTATCTGGATTTTGGAGGCAACACATTCCTCATTTGGGTGTGTTACTCCAGCCCATTTATCAAGTGACCCGAAAGTCTGCCAGTTTTGAGTGGGGTCCAGAACAGGAGAAGGTACTGCAACAGGTCCAGGCTGCTATGCAAGCTGCCCCGTCACTTGGGCCATATGACCCAGCAGATCCAATGGTGCTTGAGGTGTCAGTGGCAGATAGGGATGCTGTTTAGAGCCTTTGGCAGGCCCCCGTAGGTGAATCACAGAGGAGGCCTCCAGGATTTTGGAGCAAGGCCTTGTCATCTTCTGCAGATAACTACTCCTCTTTTGAGAGACAGCTCTTGGCCTGTTACTGGGCTTTGGTGGAAACTGAATGTTGATTATGGGTCATCAAGTCACCGTGCCACTTGAACTGCTTATCATATGTAAACTGGGTGCTTTCTGACCCATCCAGCCATACAGTGGGGCGTGCGCAGCAGCATTCCATCATCAAATGGAAGTAGTATATACATAACTGAGCTCAAGCAGGTAGTCACAGCCATTCAGGAGACGGAGGCAGGAGGATAGCTTAAACCCGGGAGACTGAGGCTGTAGTGAACTATAATGATGCCTCTGCGTTCCAGCCTGGGTGACAGAGGGAGACCCTGTCTTAAAAAACAAAAAAAAGAAAGAAACGAAAACTAAAGAATAGCTCAGTAAATATGCCACATTCATGGATTAGAAGACTCAATACTGAAGGTCAGTAATTTCAGCAGAAACAAATGAGGAAAAAAAAGGAGATTCAATACTGTTATCATATTGCCAGCACTTTACAAATTGATCTGTTGATTCAATGCAATCTCAATCAAAACCTCAGAAGGCATTTTTGTAGAAACAGGTAAGATGATTCTAAAATGTAGATACAAATACAAAGAACTTAGAAAAACTAAAACAATTTTGAAAAAGGAGAATACTGTTGGAGAAATTATATTACTTTTCGATAGTGGTGTTTAAGATAAGGTATTAAGTCCAAAAGTACAGCTAATTTTTAGCCAAGGTGCAAAAACAATTCAATAGAGATACACGTATCAATAAAAGGTTCTGTAACAACTGACTACTTGTATCTTTAAAAATAAACCTCTACTCAGATCACAAAACCCACGCAAAAATTTATTTGACATGAATCATAGACCTAAACATCGAAGATCATTCTGCAAAGCTTCTAGAAGAAAACATGGGAGAATGTTCTGATGACTTTAGAGAACGTTAACATTTCTTATGTGGATCAGAGAAAGTAGTTGCCATGAAAGGAGGAAAAAAAGAGTTAAAATAGGTTTCATCAGCATTGAAACTTCTGCTCAGCAAAAGACACCATTAAGAAAATGAAGGCTAGATGCAGTGGCTCATACCTGTAATCCCAGCACTTTGAGAGGCCCAGGTGGGAGGATTGCTTGAGTCTTGGAGTTTGAGACCAGCCTGGGCAACATAGCAAGACCTCATCTCTACAAAAAATTTAAAAATTAACCAGGTGTGGTGGTGTGGGCCTGTGGTCCCAGCTACTTGGGAGGCTGAGGCAGGAGGATTGATTGAGCCCAAGAGGTCAAGGCTGCAGTAAGCCGTGATAACATGACTGCACTACAGGCTGGGCAACAGAGCTGTCTCAAAAAGAAGAAAAGAAAACAAAGAGGCAAGACAGAGATTAGGAGAGAATATTTACAATATACATATCTGACAAAGAACTAACAAAAACTTTAAAGTAAGTTACAGTTCCTTCACCATCCTTTGTGCTCTCTCAAAAGTAACTATTAAGCAAATCATTTTACACTCCTAAACTCACCACCAAGCCAATTACCCGACAAGGCAGCTTAGAGGGTGGCTACCCTGGGAGCAAAAAGCCACATCTCTCTGTGTATACATCCCCTGAATGGGAGGGTGGTGTTTAATCCCACACTCCCAATTGTCTTCATCAACAAACAGGAGCTGAAAGCCACAAGGTTCTAGAAAGAGACGGCTCTCTAAAGATTTGTCATCTCAGTTCTTCCCTGGAGCAGAGTCCTAGGGCAGAGGACTCAATAATCAAATGTCCATTTAGCAGCTGTAAGAAAACAAAACGACACCAGAACATCTGAGGGCTGCAAAAGCATATATTGTCCAAAGTGATTTTTTTTTTTTTTTTTTTTTGATTCAGAGTTTCGCTCTTGTTGCCCAGGCTGGAGTGCAATGGCGTGATCTCGGCTCACCGCAACCTCCGCCTCCCAGATTCAAGTGATTCTCCTGCCTCAGCCTCCCGAGTAGCTGGGATTTCCACGCCCGGCTAATTTTGTATTTTTAGTAGAGACAGGGTTTCTCCATGTTGGTCAGGCTGGTCTTGAACTCCCGACCTCAGGTGATTCACCCACCTTGGCCTCCCAAAGTGCTGGGATTATAGGCATGAGCCACCATGCCCAGCCATCCAAAATGATTTTTAATGATAATGGTAATTAAATAACACAGAACTAAAAATTGTAGAAAATGTTAATGTTTTATCTCCAATTAAATGACTAATCTTATAGGCCGGGCGCAGTGGCTCAAGCCTGTAATCCCAGCACTTTGGGAGGCCGAGACGGGCGGATCACGAGGTCAGGAGATCGAGACCATCCTGGCTAACAGGGTGAAACCCCGTCTCTATTAAGAAATACAAAAAACTAGCCGGGCGAGGTGGCGGGCGCCTGTAGTCCCAGCTACTCGGGAGGCTGAGGCAGGAGAATGGCGTGAACCCGGGAGGCGGAGCTTGCAGTGAGCTGAGATCCGGCCACTGCACTCCAGCCTGGGCGACAGAGCGAGACTCCGTCTCAAAAAAAAAAAAAAAAAAAAAAAAGACTAATCTTGTTTTATCATTTTTATATGTAGTTTGTATGGGGGAAAAAAGTTTCTGCTGCTGAGTGTAAGAACCATGGATTTCATCTAGGTTGGTTGTTTTTTGTTGTTTTAAAGTGAGCCACAGAGATGTAATGCATCTTGCTTAAAGCCATTCAGCTAAAGATATCAGACTGGAACATTTGCTCTCAGTTCAGTGCTCTTGAGTCTGGAGTAGGTTGAGTTTGAAGCCTTGAGAAGGTACCTGTATGTATAAACTTAAGGGGTTGGTTAGGCATTACTAACTAGAAATTCTATTCTGATGTGCAAGAAATGAATTAACTGTATAACTATTGTTTCCCTCCTGACATCTTGGCCCAAGCATCTATATAAATTTAACTAATATGCAAGTGAATAACAGATGTGCATGTAGAGATCAGTTTTGGGAAATTCCATTCAAAATGTAGAGAAATGTCTAGAAATCTGAGTTTAGGAAACAAAATTCAAAAATTCTAGACTCTTCCTAAGGAGGATACCCAGAACAAAACTGATGGCACCCAGTAAATTCTGATCTAAGCAACAGCTTGAATCCTGTCTCTGGATTATGACTCTCTGTGAAAAAGGACAATAAACTTGGAGAATAGGAAAGATCCCAGACTGAGTGTGGTGGCTCACGGCTGTAATCCCAGCACTTTGGTAGGCCAAGGCAGGAGGACTGCTTGAGCCCAGGGAGTCTGAGACCAGCCTGGACAACATAGTGAAACTCCATCTCTACAAAAAATGCGAAAACTTAGCCAGGCATGGTGGCACCTGTCATCCCAGATACACAGGAGACTGAGGCAGGGGGATCACTCGCACCTAGTAGGCCAAGGCTGCAGTGAGCTACGATCTTGCCACTGTACTCCAGCCTGAAGGACAGAGCAAGACCCTGTCTCAAAAAGGAAAACAATATATTTCATAATTGGAGAACAAGTTCGATCTTTCTTAAAACATTAAGTTAAACATTTTCTTAAATATTTAAGAAGCATATGTAATAAATTAACTAATAATATTTCATAGGTTTTACCATAATTAAATAAACAAAACGTTAAATGCAGAAAACTGTATTTTACAATAGGACACGTACATACAAAATCAAGAACTTACCCTTTGACCTAATGATTATTCTATTTCTGGGACACTAGCCTAAAGATATATAAAATTGATAAATTGTTTATGCACAAAAACGTTCTTTGTAACTTTTTTTTTTTTTGAGGCAGAGTCTCACTCTGTCGCCAGACAGATGGAGGATCAGCTAAGCTGCTCTAACAAAAAGCCCATGTGTACTGTGGTTTAAATAAGATAGAGGTTTATTTCTCATACAGCCCAGAAGTGTGAGAGGTGGATTTGCTTTCCTCAACATGTGGCTTCCAAACAGGCTCCAATTATCCCCACTGCCCAGCCAGCAGAAAGGGCAAGAGAGAATTAGAAGCAGGAATTAGGCCAGAAGCAGCGGGTCACACCTGTAATCCCCACATTTTGGGAGGCTAAGGCAGGAGGATCACTTCAGGCCGGGAGTTTGAGACCAGCCTGGGAAACATAGCGAGATCCCCATCGCTACAGAAAAATTAGCCAGGCAGGGTAGCACACACCTGTAGTCCCAACTACTTGGTAGGCTGAGGCAGAAGGATCACTTGAGCCCAGCAGATCGGGGCTGCAGAGAGCTATGATCATACCGTTGCACTCCACCTTGAGTGACACAGCAGGATCCTATCTCCAAAAAACGATGGTGGGGAGAATTGACAAAGATGACCCAGAAATTGCACAAGTTACCTCTGCCCACACTCCACTGGTCCAAATGTGGTCACATGTCCAGAGTTAGCTGGGCAGGGTAGTCTGTAGCTGAGGAACTATATGGTCAGCAAAAAATCCAGGATGTGATTTTACTAAAAGGAAAAAGATGAAAATAGATAACTGGGGAGACTCAGCAGTCTCAACGGACTAATAAGTAGAAGAACTAAAATTGAAACCCCAAAACCTTGGCCCATTTGAATCCAGAGCTCTCTTTCTCAATCACATCAAAGTGCTCTAAACACTTGAAAAATTTTTTGCCAGGTGCAGTAGCTCATGCCTGTAATTCCAGCATTTTGAGAGGCTGAGGCTAGAGGATTGCTTGAGCCCAGGAGTTCAAGATCAGCCCTGGCAACATAGCCAGACTCTGTCAGTATAAAATATTCTAAAATTAGCCAGGCATGGTGGTCCATGCCTGTAGTTCTAGCTACTAGAGAGGCTGAGGTAGGAGGATTGCTTGAGCCCCAGAGGTTCAGGCTGCAGTGAACCGTGATTGCACCACTGCACCCCAACCTGGAAAACAGAGCAAGACTCTATCTCAAATAAAAAAATAAAGAAAGAAATAAAAAAGAAACAGAAAGAAAAGAAAGAAAAACTTTCTTTCCTTGGTTTCTGTGATTTTTTTCCTCTGACTTTTTCTACTGAGGCTTCAGGTTCTCTTCAGGCCTGACAGAGGGGATCCCACTCCCTCATCCCAATTTCAACCCACCCTACCCCACTCCCCATGTCTATTACCGGCTCCCCAGGTACTAAATGATCCTTGCGGTTTTCCTACATCCTGCCCACAGCTTTGTAAATAGTCCCTTTAATTAAAACTCTGCAAAATACCCAGTTTGGATGTGCCATGTGTTTTCTGCCAGGACCTTGACTGAGTCTCCTCATTCGTGGTTGACTCTACAGGGCAGTGGTCAAAGAAGGCTTTCAGACTCATTAGAGTGAAATATTTATGCTATGGTTTGGATGATGATGTCTCCTCCAAAATTTATGCTGAAACTTAATTCCCAGTGCATCTAAGAGGTGTAGTCTCTGCAACGTGGTTAAGTCTTGAGGGCTCTCCCTCATAAATGGTATTAGCATCCTTAGAAAAGGGGTTGAGGCTAAAGGGAGCAACCTCTTGCCCTTCAGTCCTTTCTGCCGTGTAAGGACAGTGTTCGTCCCCTCTGGAGGATGTAGAAACAAGGCACCATCTTGGAAGCAAAGAGCAGACCTCACCACACTCTAGTCCTGCTGGCGCCTTGATTTTGGACTTCCCAGCCTCCAGAGCTGTGAGACACAAACTTCTGTTGTTTGTAAGTTACCCAGTCTGTGCTGTATTTTGTTACAGAAGCACAAATGGACTACACAATCTATAAAACTTAGAAATATCTTTTTTTTTTTTTTTTTTTTTTTTTTGCTGCTATTGACCTGTCTTCCCCAATAGAAAATAAGGTCCAGAAAGACTGTGGCTCTCCTTTTACTATTTATACTTAGAACGCAGCACAATACCTAGCACAGAGCAGGCTCACTAAATATTAGGTATGAATGAACACCGAGTCCTCCATATAGTAGTTTTTCAACAAATGTGCATCTGATGAGTAAGTGAGAGGCCCAAATTTTATTTGTAAGTCTCTAAACAATTCTTATGAAGCCATAAAAGACTTCTTTTTTGAGAAGACTCTGCAATATGGACCATATTTAGCTATGGTGTTCCTATAATCTCAAATTCTCCTGCACCTTTATGATTTTAATACTTCCTGTCACTGCAACATGTTCACCAGATTTTTCAGTTCCCCCTGTGATACTTTGAAGTAGAGTATGATTGAAGAACTGCAGTCTGAACTTGGACAAAGTGTGTAATAAACAGATTACAGATAATTTCCTTTAAATGTGATCTTAGATGCTAGGAAGACATTAAGCACATCACAGCAAGAACTTTACCAAGGACATGAGATCCGACTTTCCAATCCAATGCAAATACTACCATATTTCATTGAATCTAAGATGCCACTGATTTTTAGATACTCTGTTATATGCCACTAAAAAACCAAAAATGATGTCAGTTAAACTCTGACACAATGCCTTCTTACTACTTAGAATCATTCTATACTTATGAAAAGAGGAATTTTAGACTTATTTAATCAAAGATTTTCATTACCTCTCACTCTGGATTTTTTCCATGCATTTCTACAAATACAATAGCTTTTTGTTTCAATGCCAAATCATGCCATGATATTGTGAAGATACTGTAAATGGCAATTAAATGCATATAACGCAATTCAAGTGACAACAATATAAATAGCTATGACCAGATTCCTGTAACCATATCACAAGTATGACCTGGCCAACAGAATTGTAAGATGCCATCAATTGTAATTATGAATCTTGATTTCAGAGAAGTTCAAATGGCGGAAGGGGTGGGAGGGAGTAAGTCTTGGAATCAATGAAGTATGGGACTTAGCTCAGAATGAAAGTTCAGGGACTAAGTCCCGTACTTCATTACATCTTTGTTTGTTTGAGACAGAGTCTTACTCTGTTTCCTAGGCTGGAGTGCAGTGGCATGATCTCGGGTCACTGCAACATCTGCCACCCAGGTTCAAGTGATTCTCCTGCCTCAGCCTCCTAAATAGCTGGGATTACAGGCACCTGCCACCACATGTGGCTTCTTTTTTTTTTTTCTTTTTTTTTTCTTTTTTTTGAGGCGGAGTCTCGCTCTGTGGCCCAGGCTGGAGTGCAATGGCGCAATCTCTGCTCACTACAACCTCCACCTCCCGGGTTCAAGCGATTCTCCTGCCTCAGCCTCCCAAGTAGCTGGGATTACAGGTGCCCACCACCATGCCCAGCTAATTTTTTGTATCTTTTTTAGTACAGACAGGGTTTCACTATGTTGGCCACTATGATCTCAGACTCCTGAACTCATGACCTGCCCGCCTCGGCCTTCCAAAGTGCTGGGATTACAGGCGTGAGCCACCGCACCCGGCCATGCATCTTTTGTAACATGCATGTTAGGAAGTGATGAGATTCGGAAGATGAAGAAGAATGGGTAGGGGAGGCAACAATTAGAAAATGCAAATTCTCACTAGTTTCAAATTCATTTTTTGCAGGTTACAAATGTTTATCAATGTTTTTCAAATGACAAACACTTTTTTGAAAATCACTCACTGAATAGTTTACTTTTTTTTTTGGATCACCCAGGCTGGAGTGCAGTGGCATGATCTCGGCTCACTGCAACCTCCATCTCCCTGGCTCAAGCAATTCTCCTGCCTCAGCCTCCTGAGTAGCTGGGATTACAGGTTCCTACTACCACGCCCAGCTTATTTTTGTATTTTTAGTAGAGATGGGGTTTCACCACATTGGCCAGCTGATCTCCAACTCCTGACCTCAAGTGATCCACCCACCCTGGCCTCCCAAAGTACTGGGATTACAGGTGACACATTAAATATTTGCTGGCTAATGGTTGCTTAAGGTAAGGTTGAGAACTAAAGAACAATCCAATGACTTGATTATTGAAGACAATAATCTAGATTACAGTGAATTCCCCAAGTTACCCAGTAGGAAATGCTTGTTATGCTCAAATTCAGTGCTGGGTGTTTCCAAAATCATTCCCCAGAAAAGAGGGAAAATCTTATATTTCAGTCCTCACAAAGTCTTTCGTATTGTACAGTATGCTCTCCATTATTTTATTTTGAACTACAAAATATTGTTTGAGGAAGACATATTAGCCCAACTTAATACTAGCTTGGAAGCTTATAATCTAATGAAATTGACTATTTAAAGGGCATATAGTTATTCATTAACCATATCTGGAGGTATGAAAATTGTAAGTGCAGGATGTCATTTTAATCAAGCCTTTCCAAAATCACCAAAAGTAATTAGGCTGTGAAGAGCACAGATGAATCAGGAAGCCAATAAGGAGAAATAAAAAATCCATTGGCCTTAACCTTACATGAATGGCTACTTGTGACTTGGGGTAGAATTTCCAGTGACCACAGCATTCACAGATTCAAAAAGTGCTGTATCTCAAATAATTTAAACACAAATACAAAGTGTTCAGAAAAACTGTGAGTCTGGTGATGGAGTTCAGGACATGCTGCCCCAATATATGGCACGTTGGCATTGGAGAAAACAGCAGAAGCAAGAAGGCTCCTCTCACCTTCCTCTTGCCCTTCTCCCCTAGAACATGTCATTTCAGAGGAATCTTTCCTATTGCTGCAGGAAAAGAACATCCTTATCCTGGGAGACAAAGGAAGGCCAAGAAGAATCTGAACAAACAAGCTTGCTAAGTTCCTGCCAATTTACTATCATTAGATCACAGCCCTTCTGTCTAACCATATACTTCCCTATGACCGTCCACTCTTCATTGAACCTACACATAAAAATAGCTTCCTCTGGGCCGGGTGTGGTGGCTCACGCCTGTAATCCCAGCACTTCGGGAGGCCAAGATGGGTGGATCATGAGATCAGGAGTTTGAGACCAGCCTGGCCAACATAGTGAAACCCTGTCTCTACTAAAAATACAAAAATTAGCTTGGCATGGTGGCACACACCTGTAATCCCAGCTACTCGGGAGGCTGAGGCAGGAGAATTGCTTGAACCCAGGAGGGGGAGGCTGTGGTAGGCCGAGATCATACCACTGCACTCCAGCCTGGGTGACAGAGCGAGACTCCATCTCAAAAAAAAAAAAAATAGTTTCCTCTGTTTCCTTGGCACTTCATTTATGAAGGCTCCTGTGTCAAGTAAAACTCCTATTAATAAATTTGTATGCTTTTCTCTTGTTAATCTGTCTTTCGTTATAGGGATTTCAGCAATGAACCTTGCATGCAAGAAGAAAAGATATTATTTTTTTCTCCCCTACCATGGTAATGATGAAAGAAACAGATGCCAAAGATGTATGTATGAGTATGAATTAAAATTTTTCCATCCCATTTTTTTTTCTTTTTGAGATGAAGTCTTACTCTATCACCTAGGCTGGAATGCAGTGGCATGATCTCCACTCATTGCAAGCTCCACTCCCCGGGTTCAAGCAATTCTCCTGCCTCAGCCTTCTGAGTACCTGGGACTACAAGCATGCAACACCACACCTGGCTAAATTTCTTTGTATTTTTAGTAGACACAGGGTTTCACCATTTTGGTCAGGCTGATCTCTAACTCCTGACCTTAGGTGATCTGCTCGCCTTGGTCTACCAAAGTGCTGTCATCCCATATTTTTAAAGTAACGCTTTTTACATTTGACATCAAAAATTACAATTTAGGCCAGGTGCAGGCTCGTAACTGTAATCCCAGCATTTTGGGTGGCTGAGGCAGGCAGATTGCTTAAGTTCAGGAGTTCAAAACCAGCCTGAGCAACATAGCAAGACCTTTTCTCTAAAAAGAAAAGAAAAGCATTTTTTTATTTACAATGTACATGTGTAATTAAATAATAATTAAATATTGGCCAGGTGCGATGGCTCACACCTGTAATCCCAGCCCTTTGGGAGGCCAAGGTGGGTGGATCGCCTGAGATCAGGAGTTCAGGACCAGCCTGGCCAACATGAAACCCTGTCTCTACTAAAAATATAAAAATTAGCTGACTATGGTGGCACGCACCTGTAATCCCAGCTACTCAGGAGGCTGAGGCAGGAGAATCACTTGAACCCAAGAGGCGAAGGTTGCAGTGAGCCTAGATTACACCATAACACTCCAGCCTGGGCAACAGAGTGAGACTTCGTCTCAAAAAAAAAAAAAAAAAAAAAAATTAAATATTAAGAGTAGATCTTACACTATTTTCCTCTGTACCTCTAAAATTGTATATTCAAGTTGGCAAAAACAGACAGTCCCACTGGGGAAAATGTAAATAGCATTATATTCAGTGTTGCCTTATATTGCAATGCACATGATTTTTGTCCTGAATTAGTTGGATAATTCTCCCCAATTTTTAATTTCATGTGGTCTTTTTAAATGCCCCTTCCTCTTCAAAAACTATAATAAGATTATAAAAATAGTGAGCATAAAATGATGAAACAGAAGAACTCTTAAGTGACTGCAGTTAAAGCTAAATCAATTTATAACAGTATCCAGGAATTTGCCTAATGGAAAATTTCTTCAAGTCCAACTCAGACTGGAAGTTTCTCTTTCTGCCAAAATAAGCAAGTATATAGTGTTCTCCTCTGTGCCCCATTGTGAAAGAGACACTCTCTCAACAACCATTGATCAAATGCTCTTTTTGGGGCTCAGAAAAGGATACCCACACAGTGTAGTGTTTTGGCATGCTGAGTACTTTGAACTAAAAGTTCAGAAAGCCTCAGAAGCAGCCTCAGAACCAAGGCTGTAACCATTATAGGTTTGTTGCCCAATACACAAAGCAAATCAATACACCAAGACGCCAGATTGCAGCAGAGAAAGAGATTTAATAGTAGGTTCACAGAACTAGGAGACAAAAGGAAACCTCGAATCTGTCCTCCAGAGGAGTTTGGAGCTGGAGTTTTCAAGGGTTTTGGAGTGGGCTGAAGCGTGGAGATCACTGACTGGCGGAAGAGTGCAGGGTGATGAAGAAGTGGGAGATGAAGAAGTTGTATCGTCACACTCATCTCATTCCCCTGTGGGGGTCTCCAAACTGGTTGCTGGAATTCAGGGTCTAAAAACATCTTAAGTGATCCTAAAACAAAAGGCTTACGATTCTAATGTCAGAGATCCGGTCTATAGGAACTAGGAACAATGAAGATACAAATCAATGCTTAGTCTTATGACCCTAATGTCAGAGATCCTGTCTATAGGGACAACAGGGATGCAAACAGTCAGTAACTAGTGCTATGTGATTTTTAGCAACAAGGAAGTGAACCAGAGCACAGCCTGGTGAATGCTTAATTATGACTGTGTTTCTGTCCATAATCCAGTATGCAATCCTTGTCAACCCTGTTGGGGTGGTTTGAAGGTCTTTCTGACCTTCTGCCATCTTCCTGTCTCCCACTCTTCTTTTTCCTTCAAAGCAAATCATAGAAACTAGAATTCTTCTTCCCCAAGGCAAGTCATAGATCTCATTTTCCCCAAAGTGAGACATAAAACCTAGAAATATTACTCTAACTCTATCCTGCTTTTCATGTAGGAGCTGGCCATAAAGAACTTTTTTGACCTATCTTGCACGATTGTGTGTAATAAGACCCGCATTCCAGGGGGTCCTGCCCTGTACCTGGGAGGAAGGAATGCTACAGACAGGCCAAGAAGAATCTGAACACACAGGCCTTGCAGGGTTCCCCCGTAAACCGAAAATAAAATTCTAAACCTCCTCCAACTACCTGAATGGACCCATTCTCTTGGCCAAGGGCATTCCAAAATTAACCTGAAAAACTGGTTCAGGCCATGATGGGAAAGGGGAGCAACATGCCTCATTATACCCTCCTCCCTTTTGAAATTCAGGCCAAGCTGACTGGCATTAACACCAACACAGACTCTGAGACTGACAGAACAAACACTGTAAGTCTAATAAGAAACATTTACAGGTCAGACACAGTGGCTCAGGCCGGTAATCCCAGCACTTCGGGAGGCTGAGGCAGACAGATCACCTGACGTCAGAAGTTCAAGACGAGCCTGGCCAACATGGCAAAACCCCGTCTCTACCAAAAATACAAAAATTAGCCAATGGTGGTGATGCACACCTGTAGTCCCAACTACTTGGGAGACTGAGGCAGGACAATCGCTTGAACCAGGGAGGCAGAGGTTGCAGTAAAAGCTGAGATCGTGCCACTGTGCTCCAGCCTGGGGTGACAGGGCAAGACTCCGTCTCAAAAAAAAAAACAAAAAAAAGCCCCAAATTGTTTCTTTTCTAACAAAAAGCAGCCTAAAACATCAAGCTGCAAGCAAAAATAAGCAAGCTGGAAGCTTGCATAGGTAAATGCCGGCAGCTGTGCCCATAGAAAAGGGATACCTGAAAGTCAGGTATACTCAACATGGAGGTTTCCTCTTCCCTTTCTTTTTTTTTTTTTTTTTTTTTTTGCCACGGGTGCAGGTGTCATGGCACACTGGCCAGGTAAAGACCCCATCTGCACAGTATAAAATCACGGTGGGATGGCCAGCCACCTCGCGCCTATGTAAATGAAACATCTGGCCCAGCCAATCCACTGCGTTCTACGTAAATCAGACACCGCCTCCTCAAGCCCCTCTATAAAACCAACTGCATCTCACCCCAAACCCAGAAACCCTCTCAGGCCCCCTTCCTCTGCACGAGGAAGCTCTCTCTTCTTTCTTTCACCTATTACACTTCTGCTCCTAAACCCACTCCTTGCGTGTGTCTGCATCTTTGATTTCCTTAGCGCGAGACGACAAACGTCAGGTAGTTCCCCAGACTAACGACGCCACTTCATCTGCAGTATGAGCTGTTCAATTCGTAGTAGAAAAAGAAAGGGTCCTGATAGGATGAAGCCACCATTCCAGTACGAACTGGTGCAGGGTAAGAGCAGCCTGGGACATTCTGAAAAGGTCAGCGGACAAAACACAGGACCTGACTAACAAAAGAGGAGAATACACACACAGCGAAGACCCTTCCCTCAGGCACACACGGCTAAAGGTTTCGCCAAGTCCCCAGCAGAGATGGATTATAAATTAATAGCAGAACCACCCTGGAAGGTATTTGTAGCTGTTATACAGAAAATGGTGCTTGCATTGAGTGCACAGTAAATTGGATCTAGGTCTCCTTGCACGTGTGGGTTTTGGCATTCTTAATTAATGCCTTTATTATCTCTGTAAAGTTGCAAGCTAATGAATCCCTCCAGGTACTGTTACAGCCGTATTCAGAGAAAAACCTTAACTGACAATGAGAGTCCAGATTCTGGTGCCCCGAGGGGATGGACCAGGTAAGGAATATCCCCTGCCCTATAGCGTGCTCCCTTAATAAGCTACACGAGTGTGTTGCGTGTTACAATTACTTAGAAATACTTTTCAACGAGTACTCTAGAAGAAAAAGGAGATGGATTAAATCAAAGGTTTTTCCGGGCAGCCAACTGTTAAGGAGGAATCTGTCATTTTTCTAGATCAGAAAAAAAAAGAATGTAGTACATGGACAATTATTTTGGTCGTCTCTTTGTTCTTCTCTCTGCTTCTGCATAATACTTCTCACACACCCCGGTGGCCTTTAGAGGACATACAAATTTCTCTGACATTACTCTTCTCTCCAGTTCCCTATTCTCATGCAAATTCACCCTATAAGTCCTCTTCTTTCTCATCCCGTTCCTATTTTGAAACATAAAAAGCACGAAACCCCCAGAAGCCCCGTGCTTGCGCCCGAAGGGGGAGAGGCTAGATAACCTTTTGTATCTTTTCTGTCACTAATTCCTCATCTGAGCCCAACATGTCCCCACTAATGCCGCTGCCTGAAATGGTCTGCAGTTTGAGCTTTTTCCGCCATCCTATCCAATGCCCTCAGCAATTCACATTCGTAAAAAGTGAGATTAAATGTGTATAACTGTTGGCCTGTGCTCCCGAATTCCGTTGCTGGCTCTGCTAATGATTTCCTGTTAAGGGCAGATTTTTACCTCAGTAAAGGTAGCTTTGCCTCCCTTGCTGTCAGGAACAGTTATTAAGCAGCTAAGCCAGGGACCGGGCACAGTGGCTCACGCCTGTAATCCCAGTACTTTGGGAGGCCCAGGTGGGTAGATAGCTTGAGCCCAGGAGTTCAAGATCAGCCTGGGCAACATGGTGAAACCCCGTCTCTACTAAAAATGCAAAAACTAGCCAGACATGGTGGGGGTACCTGTAGACCCAGCTACTCAGGAGGCTGTGGTGGGAGGATCACCTGAGCCTGGTAAGGTCGAGGCTACAGTGAGTCATGATAGCGCCACTGCACTCCAGCCTGGGTAACAAAGTGAGACCCTGTCTCAAAAAAATAAATAAATAAAAATAAAAACTAAGCCAGGTTTCTCCAACACAAAATAAATTAGCTAATGAGTTTAGTACATGCAGGGCAAAATATAGCAAAAGAATCATTAATTCACTGAGCAAATATTTATTAATCAGTTACTTTATACCCTGTAGGAAATACACACATATAGACAAGTCCCTAAATTCAAGAAACTTGGGATCTAGTAGAGGAGATAAAACAAAAACTTTTTTTTTTTTTTTTGAGACAGAGTCTCGCTCTGTTCCCCAAGCCGGAGTGCGGTGGTGCGATCTCAGCTCACTGCAACCTCCACCTCCCGGGTTCAAGCGATTCTCCCACCTCAGCCTCCTGAGTAGCTGGGATTACAGGTGCCCGTCACTGTACCCAGCTAATTTTTGTATTTTTAGTAGAGACAGGGTTTCACCATGTTGGCCAGGCTGGTCTCGAACTCCTGACCTCAAGTGATCCGCTCGCCTCAGCCTCCCAAGGTTCTGGGATTACAGGTGTGAGCCACTGCACCCAGCCTATATACACTATCTGATTTAACTCCCATGGCAACCCTAAGAAGTAAGGTTACTATCCCCATTTTATAGAGGAAGTGAAGGAGATTCAGACAGGCTGAGTAATTTGTCCAAGAAAATTGGCAATGCAAGAATGTATGTATGTATTTATTTATCATTTTTGTTTTTTTAAAGACAGGGTCTTGCTCTGTCACCCAGGCTGGAGTGCAGTAGCACAATAATGGCTCATGCAGCGTCAACTTCCTGGGCTTGAGGGATCCTCCTGCCTCCCTCCCAAGTAGCTAAGACTACAGGTGTGTGCCACCATGTCTGGCTTTTTTTTTTTTTTTTTTTTTTTTTTTTTTTTTGGTGGTGGAGACAGATAATGCAAGAATTTTAAAACACTCAGGTCTGTCTGTCTGTCCAAATATACATACTAGATATACTACCTCCTCTTTCCCCAACAAGAAAGTTATGTCAAGGAGAAAACATATTTTCTCCACTCTCTTAGGTTCAGTACATAGGGGCCTGCAAATTAAGCTGCCAAAAGACAGATCAACAAGAGAAAAGACAGATTTTTATTCACAAACATACATACCTGGGAGTTCACAGAAAAATGGGACTGAAGAAAGCAGAACTGGGGGCTTTTATGCCATCTGAATGGGGAATGTGGGGGAGCACTGAGGCACTTCTGGGAGAACAACTTACTTCTTAGAAGATGGGGAGAAAAAGCACTTCAGGAAACACAAAGGACTTTTTCTGAAAGATCAATAAATTCATAGGGGAATAGATGGAGATATGATAGCCTTGTGAGGATATCTATTGGGGTGTGATGCTGACTTCTTTCTTCCCTGAGAAGAAAAAATCAGTGTTGCTCCTGGGAAGGGGATTTATAACAGTTGGGTTCTTTGGGGAGGCTCTGATTTTAGGAAAATAAAGGATTTAGTAATTCAAATGCCTTCAGCTCAAAATAACTTTTATGCCAATGGGCCAGGCACGGTGGCTCACGCCTATAATCCACTTTGGGAGGCCGAGGTGGGCAGATCACTTGAAGTCAGGAGTTCGAGAGCAGCCTGGTGAAAACCCATCTCTCCTAAAAATACAAAAATTAAGTGGGCATGGTGGCAGATGCCTGTAATCCCAGCTACTCAGGAGGCTGAAGCAGGAGAATTGCTTGAACCCTGGAGGCAGAGGTTGCAGCGAGCTGAGATCACACCACTGCACTCCACCTTGGGCGACAGGGTGAGACTCCGTCTTAAAAGGAAAAAAAAAAGCATATTTGGGTGTGGCATATGCTGATCCTCTTCAGATATAATCTATTAGAACACAAACACAAATAGCAGTAGTACAGAAGAGGACATGCTAAATGAAATGCCATAAAACAAGGATTAAAATGCAACAAAGAGGTCACTCCGTGGGTGAGGTGATCAGGGAAGCCTGAATCAGAGCACAGGCAAGTGAGATGCATCTTAGGGTTTTGACAGGAAGAACAGGAAGAGCATTCTAGCAGGCTGAAACGTTTTTTCTAATGAGCATGGTGGGAGGAGGGTATAGAATCTATCTACAGCACGTTACATATCTAGTCTGGCTAAAAACATGTACTACTTCAAAAATTTGCACGCCATCCTTAAATAAGGTCTCAGCTCCCTTCTCTGAAATTTTGCTACAGGTGAAGGATGAGCAACAGACACATTATCATTAAATCAAGAACTAGGTTTTGTGGGCCAGGCACAGTGATGCACGCCTGTAATCCCAGTACTTTGGGAGGCTGAGGTGGACGGATCTCTTGAGCTCAGGAGTTCAAGACCAGCCTGGGCAATATGGCGAAACCCTGTCTGTACGAAAAAATACAAAAATTAGCTAAGCATGGTGGCAGGCACCTGTGTTCCCAGGTACTTGAGAGGCTGAGGTGGGAGAATCACTTGAGCCCAGGAGGTTGAGGTTGCAGTGAGCCGAGATCTCTCTACTACAGTCCAGCCTGGACAACAGAGTGAGACCCTGTCTAAAAAAACAAAAACAAAAACAAAACAAAAAAACAAAAACAAAAACAAACTCGTTTTTGCTAGGACTAGGAACTGTTTTGATCTTTGGAAACAAAGAATAGGCCAGCCCTTAATAGTATACAAGTCCCTGTTACATGATAAAAATTCCATACCACAAAAATTGATCGCCCTAGTCATGCAGGTCTAGTTGAAGCTGTAAATGAACCCCTTCTTAGTCAAGGAGATTCCATAGAAACGTTAGAAACTAAATTACTGGCCATGACTGGGTGGGAGGTCTAACACGCTTTATTATACTCTTTCCTTTTTGAAGTTTAGAAGCAACAACTACCCAGCATTAATGTTAAAATAGAGATCTTAAGACTGACAGAATAGACTCATTGTGGCCAATAAGATACCAAATTATAAACAGAGCTTAAAGCAATGCAAGGCAAGGGTGAAGTCTCATCTGCAGTCCATCAATCTTGCTAAACAGGTCATTTTTTATTTTTTTGAGACAGAGTCTCACTCCATCACCCAGGCTGGAGTGCAGTGGCACAATCTCAGCTCACTGCAACCTCCACCTCCCAGGCCCAATCAATTCTTCCACGTCAGCCTCCCAAGTAGCTGTGACTACAAGTGTACACCACAACAGCTGGCTAATTTTTGCATTTTTTTGCAGAGATGGGGTTTTGTCATGTTGCCCAGGCTGGTCTCGAACTCCTCAGCTCAAGCAATTCACCTGCCTTGGCCACCCAAAGTGCTGGGATTACAGGCATGAGCCACCGTGCCCAGCCCTAAATAGGTCATTTTTAACCCAGGATATTGTGGCTGATTCTGACACAGCACCCTCATCTGAAGCATTTCTTTGTGCCGGCTCCAAGTTTTAGGCAGAGGCTTATTCCTTTAACTAATTGCAAATTAAATAATCTCTGGGCTAGGCACAGTGGCTCATGCCTGTAATCCTTGTACTTTGGGAGGCTGAGGGGGATGGATCGCTTAAGGTCAGAAGTTTGATACCAGCCTGGACAAAATGGCAAAACCCTATCTCCACAAAAAAAAAAAAAATACAAAAAATTAGTTGGCTATGGTGGCGCATGACTGTAATCCCAGCTACTTACGAGGCTGAGGCAGGAGGACTGCTTGAGCAAGGGAGGCGGAGGTTGCAGTGAGCCGTGATGGCGCCACTGCACTCCAGCCTGGGTGACAGAGTGAGACCCTATCTCAAAAAAAAAGAAGAAGAAGAATCTCTGAATTCACCTATAACCTCTAAGACCCCTCCTTCAAGATATCCTGCCTTTTGGGGCTGAACTAATGTATGCCTTCCATGTATTGATGTATGCCTTTGCCTGTAACTCCTGCATGTCTGAAATGTGTAAACCAAACTGTAATTCAGTTGTCCCAGGACCACATACTCAAGGCTTCTTGGGTTGTGTCTTCTCCAGGCCACAGTCATTCCTATTGGTTCACAATAAACCTCTTTAAAATATTTAAGAGTCTGGTTTTTCTGTTAACAGAGCAAAGTGAAACAGAGCAAAGTAAAAATCGTAACAGTGAGAAAATTATGGCCAGGCGCGATGGCTCACGCCTGTAATCCTAGCACTTTGGGAGACCCAAATGGGCGGATCACGAGGTTAGGAGATGGAAATCATCCTGGCTAACACAGTGAAACCCCATCTCTACGAAAAATACAAAAAATTAGCCGGGAGTAGTGGCGGATGCCTGTAGTCCCAGCTACTCGGGAGGCTGAGGCAGGAGAATGGTGTGAACCTGGGAGGCGGAGCTTGCAGTGAGCCGAGATCGCTCCACTGCGCTCCAGCCTGGATGACAGAGCGAGACTCCGTCTCAAAAAAAAAAAAAGGAAAAGAAAAGCAAAGAAAGGAAAGTTGTGACAGTGAAAGAGATCTGACCTGACCAACTCCAAGCTTCCCCGTTCATTCCTGGTCGTAGGCCAAACTAACTTTGGGAGGAACTTAGTTTAGAGTTTAACTTCGAAACGAAGGTGATAACAGACCTTTCCTGAAGCAAATCCCCTTCTTGCCTGGGGACCAGACTCCTTTTGTAAGACTAACAAATTAGCCACAAGATTATAAATTATGGTTTAGTTTAAGAGTCATGCAGCCGGGACTCAGGGAAGATGGTGGCGCTGGTGAAACCCGCGCAGTTTGTTGTGCCACTGTTGCTGCAGGTGGTCCAGATTTGGGATCTTGACGCGAGGCCCTGGGTCTGGGCACTGCGCCGGAGCCCAGGGAAAGTGGCGTTTCCTTCTGGAGAGGTGGAGGAACGGAAGCACGCTCCTGGGAAGCAGCCGGGCAAGGCGGCATCTGAGGCCAGTGCCCATGAGCAATGAGAGAAACAGTCGCTTGAGGTGTCCCCATCCCACACTCCCAGCACCTGGGAAGAGTCTGGACTTCGCTACAATAAGGTTTTTCCCGGGGACAGGAGGCTGAGCAGTGTCGTGACAATAGTAAAGTCCAGGCCATTTCAGGAAAAACAAGGGAAGATATTACTGGAAGGTCGCAGGCTCATTACAGAACCTCTCAAGGCTGGAGCTGTGCCAAAGGTTTCTTCTATAGCCGTCTAGAATACCTAAAGGAGCTGCCAGTCGATAAGCTGAAAAGTGTCAGCCTCATTAAGGTGAAATTTGAGGATGTCAAGGATTGGTTTGACCTGGTCATGCCACAAGGAATAATGGGTCGGGGATTACATGGTGTGTCTTAAGGTGTGGAGACCTAGGATTAATTGCTCATGCTTGTCTTAGGACAGCAGATTTCACTGAAATGAAATTCAAAATGTTACAATTAGAAAAATATAATTCTCAAAGCTGTGTATCTTATAGTATTTTCAATGGAAATTGAAACTCTTTTTTCACTATCATTTGGATTATGGCTCTTTATAGTCTCTAGGAAGAACCACTATTCCTTAAACCTTGTATTTTTTAGATTACTTCTTCAACTTTTTATGTCAGATTAAAAATTAACAAAACGTTTCCTAAAAGATTTAGCCCTTCATTTTTGCAAAACCTCTGCCAATGTGGTGATAACTGTCAATAAACTCCTTATTCTAGAAGCAGATCTAAGAAGTGAGGTATAAGCCACAATTTATTGCCCTGTTTAGCCCAATAAACAAAGAACCTTGTCTTCTTAAAAAAAAAAAAAAAGAATCATCCAGCCACAAGATTCTGAACCTCCCCAATTGCTCCTAGGGATAACATCACTATTGCAAAACCTAAGATCGGTGCTTAAGGTGTTTTCTAGGCCCTGCATTCTGATGCACTGGCTGGCACCACCCAGACCAGTAAACTGGCTCAACCAGTTCTGCAATGCCCCCCAGGAACACAAGCCGGTAAGAAGAATCCACTTCAAACCCCTATAATTTTTATCTCCAAACCAGCCAATTAGCACTCCCCACTCACTGGTCCCCTCCCTGCCAAATTATCCTTAAAAAACCCCAGTCTCCAAATTTTCAGGGAGACTGATTTGAGTAATAAAACTCCAGTCTTCCACTTAGCCAGCTCTGTGTGAATTAAACTCTTTCTCTATTGCAATTCCCCTGTCTTCAAACATTGGCTCTATCTGGGAAACAGGCAAGGAATCTGTTGGGCAATTATAAAAGTTCTCAATTCAAAGGCCCTGACACTCAAGGAGTTGGTCTCTAACACTTTTTCTAAATATTTCCCTATTTAAAAAATAAATGAGAGAAGAGTCTAACCTGACTAACTAACCGTAACTTTACTCTCATCTTGCTTGGTGTCTGAGAAAAGCAGGAAATCTCAGCTTTGGCAAAAAATTACATATAATGGGCTGCATACTTTTTTTTTTTTTTTTTTGAGAGGGAGTCTTGCTCTTGTTGCCCAGGCTGGAGTGCAATGGCACAATCTCGGCTCACTGCAACCTCTGCCTCCTGGGTTCAAGCGATTCTCCTGCCTCAGCCTCCCGAGTAGCTGGGACTACAGGCACCCGCCACCACACCCAGCTAATTTTTGTATTTTTAGTAGAGATGGGGTTTCACCATTTTGGCCAGGCTGGTCTCGGACTCCTGACCTTGTGATCTGCCTGCCTTGGCCTCCCAAAGTGCTGGGATTTCAGGTGTGAGCCACTGCGCCCAGCTGGGCAGCGTTTCTTCTATCTATAGCAGGAAGTTATCCCAAGGGTACATCGTTTTTATGTGTCACTGTCTCAAAAGCTTATACTCACATGGCTTTCACCTCTACACAAAATAGGAGTTTTTATGTTTCCAAGCACATAGTAGATATGAAGGAAGCTTTTTGAGCTCCTATAAAAAAAAAAGGCACCATGCAATTTAAAAGATATTAGTAATAAGATAGAACACAGACCTGTTAGTGGCCTGCAGGCCTCTACAAGCATGGAAAGAAAGAAAATCTTGAGCTCCTTTCAAGGGAAATTCCAGGTACCTAGCCAGCCCTGAGAAATAAATAAACAACTTGATAAGCAAGAAGGGAATAGTAACTTAAAACAATAGCCAAGGAAGCTAGAATCATGGGATGTTTGGTTCCCTATGGAAACTAAAGATAATATCTTTTTTTTCTTTTGAGACAGAATCTCCCTCTCTTGCCCAGGCTGGAGTGCAGTGGCACCATCTCAGCTCACTGCAGCCTCTGCCTCCCAGGTTCAAGCTATTCTCCTGCCTCAGTCACCTGAGTAGCTGGGATTACAGGCGTGCACCACCACACCTGGCTAATTTTTGTATTTTTAGTACAGACGAGGTTTTGCCATGTTGCCCAGGCTGGTCTCAAACTCCTGGCCTCAAGTGATCCACCCACCTCAGCCTCCCAAAGTGCTGGGATTACAGGCGTGAGCAACTGTGCCCAGCCACCCCTGTCTTTAAAAACCCTTACCTGCACGGTCAGGACTTAAGCATAAGCTGCCTGATCGTCCTTGCTTGGTAACCTGCAGATAAACACCTTCCTTCTTCCCACTGCAAACCTCGGTGTGGATATCTGGTCTTATCGTGCCAGGCAAGCAGACCTCAACTGGGTTCAATAACACTACTTACGATCATCTCGGGTGGCCTTTTACAAATACATACCTGGCATCCTAACTTTTTGGAAACATTTGAGGAGTCTTTTTGGAGAGTAGAGGGGTATAGGGTGTGTATTTGTATGTGTGCAATTTTCATTTCAACTGCATGGATTCACGCAACGTAAAACACCAGCATGAAAAGGACTCCAGTGAATGTTACAGACACTAGCACCTGCCACATGGTCATGGGACACATGGAAATAATTCATGAAAATAATCAAGCAGGCCAGGCACGGCGGCTCACGCCTGTAATCCCAGCACTTTGGGAGGCCGAAGCGGGCAGATCACCTGAGGACAGGAGTTCGAGACCAGCCTGACCAACATGGTGAAACCCTATTTCTACTAAAAAATACAGGCCAGGCGCGGTGGCTCAAGCCTGTAATCCCAGCACTTTGGGAGGCCGAGACGGGTGGATCACAAGGTCAGGAGATCAAGACTATCCTGGCTAACCCGGTGAAACCCCGCCTCTACTAAAAAATACAAAAAACTAGCCAGGCGAGGTGGCGGGCGCCTGTAGTCCCAGCTACTCGGGAGGCTGAGGCAGGAGAATGGCGTAAACCCGGGAGGCGGAGCTTGCAGTGAGCTGAGATCCAGCCACTGCACTCCAGCCTGGGCGACAGAGTGAGACCCCGTCTCAAAAAAAAAAACAAAAAACAAAAATTAGCCTGGCATGGTGGCGGGCACCTGTAATTCCAGCTACTCGGGAGGCTGAGGCAGGAGAATCACTTGAACCTGGAGCTTACAGTGAGCCGAGATCACACCATTGCACTCCAGCCTGGGCAACAGAGCAAGACTACTTCTCAAAAAAAAAAAAAAAGAGAGAGAGAGAGAAACTAATCAAGCATTTTCGCCCCTTCTATCTGTTCAGTAGACCCTCCCTCTCTTTAAGATTGCGTTGGATGTGGCCGGGTGTGATGGCTCACGCCTGTAATCCCAGCCTGGCCTGGGCAGCCGAGACGGGTGGATTGCTTGAGGCCAGGAGTTCGAGACCAGCCTGGCCAACATGGCGAAAACCCATCTCTACCAAAAATACAAAAAATTAGTCAGGTATGGTGGTGGGTGTCTGTAATCCCAGCTACTCAGGAGGCCGAAGCAGGAGAATTGCTTGAACCTGGGAGGTGGAGGTTGCCGTGAGCTGAGATCATGCCACTGCACTCCAGCCTGGGCAACAAGAGCGAAACTTCGTCTCAAAAAAAAACCCAGTAACTTATGGAAAAATAAAATTTTTAAAAATCTAAAAATAAAAAAATAAAGATTGTACTGGATATAACTAGGACAAGTGATTATCTTTCATCCTACCTCACCAAAGAAGGCCCCTTAGCTGCATAAACTTGTTTAATGAATGAATCACCGAGATGATTAATCAAGAGATAGGAATGACAGTGGTTCCAAATGTGCCTCTATTTTTTGATAGCATGAGAATATTCCTGGCTAAGTAAAAGGGTAGTTATAACTACTGTTGTAAATCACACTGACTTTTAGCAGGTTGTTTAAAGCAGGATGGAAAGTTCAGCCAGTCAAAGCGCCAGGCTGGTTCTCTATTCCACACCTCGTAAAATGAACCTAAGGTACCTTTGTAAGAAAGCAGCTTAGACCATACAATGCCAGAGTCCCTGGGGAAGAGAGAAAATGTGAAAAGCAAACTATAGGCTTTAAAAAATGCAAATCCAGCTTATGTTTGGATTCAACTGTTTTAAAATCTGTCCTCTCAGCCCACTAGCCACTCCACTTGGAAGGAGACTTAATTTATGTCTAAGGAGTGGTGGAATTCATTCAGAATCATCGTCTTCTTATTCAGCCTCATGGCTCTAAAAATTGCCTCTGGGTACTTGCCTAAAAAAACTTTTTAGAGTCTGTACTCCAATAAAGAGTCCTTTGCTGAAACTTGGATCAAATGCTCATTTATTACCCTTACCTCTTTATCAATTAAAAAACATGTTATAAAAGCACATTCTTTATAAGAGGAACGACATAGAAGTTATTCTCCTCGCTGTGCTCACAGCACAATTTTTCCAAAATGAAAGGAAACAACACATGTGTCCGGGGTGGGGAAAATGTGCCGGTGTCATGGGCAGCTCTATGAAATATTACTACTGATCAGAATCAGACAGAAACCAATGGGTAGGGGGTAACAACTTCCCTTTGCAAGCATCAGCTCTGAATGCGGTGGAGGTAAAAGTGATTAAGAGACTGAGCCAAGAACTAGAAAATTATGTTTTTATTCAATGTTTAAAACTGAACTTTCTCTAGGTACAAGGAATCTCTCTCTATTTTAGAATTGGGATGATCACAAAGGTGCTGGCTGAAATGGTTTATTCCTAAAGCTCCTCTTCTTGAAAAAATATTTATTTAACAGATCAAAGCCTGTGAGCCCATCATCAGCTTTCCATTCTTCTCAGCATATGGCTATTGTGGACCCAGCCGGCTCCCAAATATAGGCATGGAGACATATGATGTCATAGTCTGGCATGGAAAGCCCCCCAACCCCACACACGCATGCACTCATAAAGAATGAAAACGTCTCTTAAAACTGTGCACTTAAGCATGTTTTGTAAGGTTATGTGGCTGCATCCCTAGAGATGGAAGTCAAGGAAAACCTGGACTGCAGAGGGAAAAAAGAGGTTATGGCAGAGAGGTCTACTCTCCCTAATCAGTAGTTTCTAGCCTCTAAAAGCAATGAGCCAGCTAAAGAACAAATGAAAAAAGAAATCTATTTAGGCCGGACGCGGTGCTCACACCTGTAATCTCAGCACTTTGGGAGGCCAAGGCGGGCGGATCACAAGGTCAAGAGATGGAGACCATCCTGGCTAACATGGTGAAACCCCGTCTCTACTAAAAATACAAAAAAATTAGCCGGGCGTGTCGTGGGTGCCTGTAATCCCAGCTACTCGGGAGGCTGAGGCCAGAGAATGGCGTAAACCCGGGAGGCGGAGCTTGCAGTGAGCCGAGGTCGCGCCACCGCACTCCAGCCTGGGCGACAGAGCGAGACTCCGCGTCAAAAAAAAAAAAAAAAAGCAATCTATTGACTAGAAACCCCTTCAAAAGAGGTCTTCGCTGGGCACGGTGGCTCACGCCCGTAATCCCAGCACTTTGGGAGGCAGGTCGATCATGAGGTCAGGAGATCGAGACCATCCTGGCCAACATGGTATAACCTCGTCTCTACTAAAAATACAAAAATTAGCTGGGCGTGGTGGTGCATGCCTGTAATCCCAGTTACTCAGGAGGCTGAGGCAGGAGAATCACTTGAATCAGGGAGTTGGAGGTTGCAGTGAGCAGAGATCACGCCACTGCACTCCAGCCTGGCAACAGAGGGAGACTCCGCTTTAAAAAAAAAAAGGGTCTTATATTAAATCTCTGATCCATCTAAAATGGCAACATTCTGTTGTGTTAGACTCAGCATAGCTTTGCCCTTCAAGTGGAGACAGTCCATCGGTAAACACATAATTCTGAGTGACACTTATGTGGCCTCCTGCTACAACCAGGGTTGAGGGCTACAGGTCAGAGAAGCTGAGGTTTCTATATGTAGAACATCTGTACTCTAGCTTGGAAGGTGCCTTAGCCCATTCAGGCCACCATAACAAAATACCGTAGACAGGATAATTTATAAACAACAGACATGTATTTATTTATTTATTCATTTATTTTTATTTTTACTTTTATTTTTGAGACAGAGTCTCACTCTGTCACCCAGGCTGGAGTGCAGTGGCACAATCTTGGCTCACTGCAACCTCTGCCTCCCGGGTTCAAGTGATTCTCCTGCCTCAGCCTCCCGAGTAGCTGGGATTACAGGCATCCACCACAACACCTGGCTAATTTTTGTACTTTTAGTGGAAACAGGGTTTTACCATGTTTACCAGGCTGGTCTTGAACTCCTGACCTCAAGTGATCCTCCCAAAGTGCTGGAATTACAGGCGTGAACCACTGCACCTGGCCTATTTATTTATTTATTTAGAGAGAAAGAGTCTCACTCTGTCACCCAGGTTAGGGTGCAGTGACATAATCACGGCTCACTGCAGTCTCAAACTCCCAGGCTACAACGATCCTCCTCATCCTCCCAAGTAGCTGGGATCACAGTCACGTGCTACCATACCCAGCTAGCTTTTTAATTTTTGTTGCGATGGGGGTCTTAATCGTATTACCCAGGCTGATCTCAAACTTCTAGGCTCAAGTGATCCTCCCGCTTTGACCTCCCAAAGTGCTGGGATTGCAGGTGTGAGTCATTGAGCCTGGTCTATTTCTTCTTCTTCTTTTTTTTTTTTTTTTTTGAGACGGGGTTTCACTCTGTCGCCTAGAGTGGAATAGAGTGGTTCAGTCACAGCTCACTGAAGCCTTGAACTCCTGGGCTCATGCAATCCTCCCACCTCAGCCAGCTGGATCTCTGGGACTACAGATGTGCACCACCACAGTTGGCTAATTTTTTACTTTTTTGTAGAGAAAGGTCTTGCTATGTTGCCCAGGTGGGCCTCAAACTCCTGGGTTCAAGTGATCCTCCTACCTTCGCCTCCCAAAGCGCTATGAGTACAGGTGTGAGCCACTGTGCCTGGCCCAGGGATTCATTTCTCATAGTTCTGGAGGTGGGCAGTCCCAGACTGAGGTGTTGGCAGATTCGGTGTCTGGAGAGAGCCCTCTTTCTGGTTCCTAGATAGAGCCTACTCACTGTGTCCTCACATAGGGGAAGGGGCCAGCAAGCTCTCCGGGCTCTCTTTTAAAAGGGCACTCACACCATTCATGAGGGCCCCACTCTCATGACCTAATCACCTCCCAAAGGCCCCACCTCCTAATATCCTAATACTATCACCTTTGGGGTTAGGATTTCAATACACGAGTTTTGGGGAGACACAAACATTCAGACCATAACAGGAAGCATAAGGAATATGTGAAATAATTAATAAACGATGCCAGATAATATATAATAAAGAGTAGAATTACGAACCAGGAGTGGTGACTCCTGCCTGTAATCCCAGCACTTTGGGAGGCTGAGACAGATGGATCACTTGAGCCCAGGAGTTCGAGGCTGCAGTGAGTTATGACGGCACCAGTGCACTCCAACCTGGGTGACAGAGCAAGATACTGTCTCTAAAAAAAAAAAAAAAAAAAGGAGTATAATTGTGTGAGCATCACAAGGTGTTACAGATTCCACTGGGGTGTGTTGCTGGTTGGGTTCCTCAGGAAGCCAACTCTGGAGAGGAGATCAGGGCACAGGAATTTACCAGGGAGGGCTCTCAGGGCCAACACCTGTCGGGAAAGGGAAGAACTCAGGACCGGCCAGATGGAGCTGAGCGGCCTGCTGTGGGAGGCTCTGAAGTTGGGATGTCCCTTTAAAAGTGTCCCACGCTGGGCCTGTAGACAGCTCCATACATTCCTGCCAGTCATTGAATCCCCAGACAGGAGCGTGACATGGGACAAAAGGTGACTCCTTGGGCAGAGGCCATTCCCAGGCCACCACTGAACACTGATGGCTCCCACCCAGCTGACAGCACACCCAGCAGCCGGGGATATAAGTTCTCCATCTTTGAAGGAGAAATCTGGGCAGCACCGCACAGCATCTGCAGGAGAACGGCTCCACGCCACAATCTCCCCACTGTGGGAAAGGCCCTCCGTGGCCCCAGCTCCCACACCAACCTCTCCCTGCCTGCATCCAGACAGGTGCCTCATTTCTAGAGGCAATCACCTGACTCAAGCTTAAACATTCCAATTTTCTCCTGGGACTTGAAACTTGGCATGGATACAGAAAGTAGCAGTTATTGAAGCAGAGGTGGTGCCCTGAAGAGAAAGTCTAAATGCTTCTGCAGCTGAAATCCCTGGAGGGTCTCTCTTGCTGCCAACTGGAAGCCAGGGTTCCGGTTCTCCCTTCAGTTCTGTGAGGAGCCACGGGGCCTTCCCAGGAAATATGTGTTTTGGCTCATATCCCAGAACTGGATTTTATGGGTTGCAAAAAAGATTACCCTAATTAATAAACAAGGATTACAAGGAGGACTAAAGAATCTATTATGATGTGACTTTCGTATGTGTCATGTCTAGGACTCCTTCAACAGTCTCAGTCCCATGAAGGCAAAGACCAGCCTGCCTTACTTACTCTGAGGTTCTCACTAAACATGGTGATTGACAAGCATAAACATCTAGCAAATTGTTCAGTGTTGGGACTCAGAAACCAAATACCCCAAAATACATCACGTTGACATACTAAAGAAGAAGTCTCAAGGTCTGTCTGGCCTCCCCAACCACCACCACCACCATCTCTTCCACAGAGTTAAAGTTCCTTTATCTGCCTAAGATCCAGGCCCATCGAGAAGAACAATTGTTTTTTCTTCCCCTCCCTGTAAGCCCGAGAATGTACCCACATCTGAACCACCCTATCACTGTTGAAGAGAAGTATTTACAAGTTAATCTCTGTTCCCAAATCCATTTATTCTCCCTAGTAATCCCCGCAACAGAATTCCACTTCTACCCTCTTCCATCATCTGTTTTATCTGTGAAATGGCCTCGTTGTCTGGAGTAACACCCCAAGTTCCTCATCCCATGGCCACGGAGAACGAGGACACAGACACACAAAGAGTAAGGTTGAGATTGAAAGTATAATAAGCGAAAGAAAGAGAATAGCTCTCTGCTGCAGAGGGCGGTTCCCAGAAAATGCCAGATCTGCAGTGAAATGCAGGGGGGTTTATAGATGAGCTGGTGAGGAGGTGATGTCTGATTTACATAGGGTGCAAAAAACTAGTTAGACTAGGTGTGCCATTTGCATAGGGCACGAATTTCTGGTAGCCCCACCCTAATATTTTATTATGCGGGCAGGTCCTGTGCCTGAGCTGCACCATGTTGCCCATTCCTTTACTGAACACATGGTGACAAAACAAAGGGAAGATGGAGTCTCCGTGTTGGACATACCTGGCCCCCAGGTAGCCCTTTTCTATTGGCACAGCTGCTGGCATTCTCCCATGCAAGCTTCCAACTCCCTTATTCATGTTTCCTGCTCAATTTTTTAGGCTGCTCTTTGTTAGAAATGATTTTGGGGACTGCTTTTTGTTGTAAGGGACACTCTGCTGAGGAATCTGTTGCCCTCACTATCTGCCTAAATTTCTTTCTGCCTAAATTTCTTTTTACCTCCAGGATCCAAGCCCCCACTCTTTCTGTAGCCATAAGATGGTATATAAACTTTTGTACCTCACTGGTGGGTTCAGTCTTCATTCTGAACACTCCTGTGTATACACATTAAATAAATTTGTCTGCCTTTTCTCCCATTACTCAATCTCCCCCATGTCAGTGATTTTTTTTTTTTTTTTTTTTTTTTGAGACAGAGTCTCGCTCTGCCGCCCAGGCTGGAGTGCAGTGGCGTGATCTTGGCTCACTGCAAGCTCCGCCTCCCGGGTTCACGCCATTCTCCTGCCTCAGCCTCCCGAGTAGCTGGGACTACAGGCGCCCGCCACCTCGCCCGGCTAGTTTTTTTGTATTTTTTAGTAGAGACGGGGTTTCACCGTGTCAGCCAGGATGGTCTCAATCTCCTGACCTCGTGATCCGCCCGTCTCGGCCTCCCAAAGTGCTGGGATTACAGGCTTGAGCCACTGCGCCCGGCCTATTATTTTTTTTTTTCCGCGAACCTTTAGGGAGTGCCACGGACCTTGGCCCCCACATCAGTGAATGAATGAATGGATGAGAGCCGAGGGCCTCAGTGTGGGCTGGGATTATAAAAAGGCTCCATGAAGGAGATGGAACTAGATCTGGCATTACATGTGTTGATTTTAAAAAGTCAAAATCTGTAATTTAAAGAAGTTTATTCTGAGCCAGATATGAATGACTATAACCTGGGTCACAGTACCATGAGGTTCTAAGAACATGTGCCCAAGGTGGTGGGATTATAGCTTGGTTTTATACATTTTAGGGAGACAGAAGGTACAGGAAAAACGTACATCAATACATGGAAAGTACTTATTGGTTTGGCCCAGGAAGGCAGGTCATTTGAAGAGGAAATGCCTACCGGTCATAGTAGGATTCAAAGACTTTCTGACTGGCCATTGGTTGAAAGAGTTAAGTATTGCCTATAGAGCTGAAGTCAGAAGGCCAGGTACAGTGGCTCACGCCTGTAATCCCAGTACTTTGGGAGGCCGAGGCCAGCGGATCATGAGGTCAGGAATTCGAAACCAGCCTGGCCGACATGGTGAAACCCCATCACTACTAAAGATACAAAAAATTAGCCAGGCATGGTGGCACGCACCTGAAATCCCAGCTACTCAGGAGACTGAGGCAGGAGAATCGCTTGAACCCAGGAGGAGGAGGTTGCAGTGAGCCAAGACTGTGCCATTGCACTCCAGCCTGGCTGACAGGGCAAGACTCCATCTCAAAAAAAAAAAAAAGGAATTGAAGTCATAAAGAAATGCTTAAGTTAAGATAAGAGAGGTTGTGGAAGCCAAGGTTCTTATTATGTACCTGAAACCTCTAAGTAGCAGGCTTCAGAGAGAATAGATGGTAAATGTCTCCTTTTGGATCTTAAAAGGTGTCAGAGTCTCAGTTAAATCTCCCTTCAATCAGGAAAAGACCTAATAAAGGAAGGAGATTCTCTACAGAATGTGAATTTACCCCACAAGAGATGGTTTTGCAGAGCCATTCCAAAATTTGTCAAAGAAATATACTTTTGAGCCAGGCACGGCGGCTCACTCCCGTAATCCCAACACTTTGGGAGGCCGAGGTGGGTGGATCACTTGAGGTCAGAAATTCAAGACCAGCCCAGCCAACATGGTGAAACCCCATTTCCACTAAAAACACAAAAATTAGCTGGGCATGGTGGTGTGCATCTGTAATCCCAGCTACTCAGGAGGCTGAGGTAGGAAAATCGTTTGAACCCAAGGGGCAAAAGTTGTAGTGAGCCAATATTGTGCCACTGCACTCCAACCTGGGCAACAGAGTGAAACTTTGTCTCAAAAAAAAAAGAAGAAGAGGAAGAGGAGGAGGAGGAAGAGGAAGAGGAAGAAGAAGAAGAAGAGGAAGAAGAAGAAGAAAAGAAGTATACTTGTGATACCCAATGGCTGGGCTCCTGGCTAAACCCACCCTTAAACCTGAAACCATGGCCCTAAGTGAAAACAGCTGACCCAATTTTTCCTCACAAATGTTGCTTTTTTTGGCCTGCCATGCCCCTGTCCTGTGCCCATAAAAAGACTTCAGCTGGCAGAGCAACACACATGACTGACCAGTGGGGATGCAAGCTGCTGAGTGTTGGAGACTACGGATAGACACAGCTAACTTCACACAGTATGGCTTCAGGGAAAGATCACCTTCTCCCCACACCAGCCCCTTTCCAACTCCTTATTCCACTGAGAGTCACATCCATTGCCCAATAAAACCCTCCCCATACACCACCGTTCGATCCATTCCAGTGACCTGATTTTTCCTGGACAGCAGACAAGAACTCAGGTGCCGAGATGGCAGGGGCTTGGATGCTGCAAGGGGTCACACAGAGCCTGCTCCTGCCAGAGAGGAGTGACCAGCCAGTTCTAGCGTTCATTCCCTCCAGTTCCCACATTTGCTTGCTCACATGCTCCCTCTCACAAGGAGTGGTCAGGAGCAGGCTGCATGAAAGGAGTCACTCCAGTTTCCACCCTTGAAGGGGGTTAAGGTCAAGGGAACTAGCCTGTCTCATTTGAAATAAAATACTTTGATTTCCTCTAAGGCTTGTTATCTGTCTTATGATGTACCAGAGTCAGGTTGGAATTTGTCACCTTATTGCTACAAAGAGTCTGTTTTGTCAGTCTTATGATCTCTGTTTTAATGTTAATCCTGGACAATTATGTTTAAACTCCAAAAGGGAGAAGGTGTAATGAGGCATGTCCAACTCCCCTTCCCATCATGGCCTGAACTAGTTTTTTACATTTCTTTGGGATCCCCTTGGCCAAAAGGGGAGTCCATTTAGTCAGTTGAAGGACTTAGTATTTTATTTTTGGTTTATACATGGAAGAATATAGCTAAACAGAGAAAGGGGACCTGCCAGGAAGCAAGTGGCATGAAAAGAAACAGCAAAGGAGGCCAGCCTGCTGGCAGTAGAGGGTGTGAATTTCGGGATTAGGCCAGATCGTACAGACTACTGAAACCCATAGAGAGGAAGGTAGATTTCATGTGGGGGGAAGACATTGCTAGGTCACTGTTCAAAGGAGAACTGGGTTCCTCATCAGCTTCCTTTCTCCTACTGAAAAGTCAGACTGAGAGACAATCTCATGCCAAAACCTGTTAGAAATTTCCACCCGTTGTTATTGCCAACGGAGCTGAGTTAAGAAAAATCTAACCAGAGCCAGACTGAAAAAAGTCATAAGACATGTTATACCTCCCTCTGAGTCTACTTCCTGTCTCAGAGACGGAGGGTGTGTGGCTACCAAAATACTGAATAATAAACTGTGAAACAGCCAGAGTAAGATCCCCACGTGTAGCCTGTCTCTCTGCCAGAAAACTCAGGGAAGGAAAGAAGGCTGGGGAGCAGTGAGGCCCTGCATCCTGTGAGGCTTAAACTCCACAGGAAAAATTCTATAGGTTGTAGGGGACCAAAAATATGCACCCCAAAATATGACTGTAGAAGACCAAAATATGCTACCAAAAAAAATGCCTCTTTGGCATAAGGATGAGTTTGAGAAACTGCAAACCCAAGAGATGTTCTGAAAACTGTAGAGGTTACCCTTTTGTAAGAGAAATTTACATCTGTAAAGGGAATCTCCACTTTTAAGGATATCTTCCTGTACCAGGAAGAAAAGGATAACTCTTAATCACAAGAGACTCTTATCACTGTGAGATGGTATTATTCCCTTGACCTTGACCCCCTTCGTGGGCAGGAACTAGAGTGTCTGGTTTCACCAAGCCTGCAGTCCACGGACAGCTAAGTATTAACAGCTCAGTGAATGGTGAGGGTGAGAGCCTTCCGCACCTGCCCTTTTGCCCTTTTTGACATCTGAGTTCTTGTTCAGTGTCCAGGAAGAATCAGGTCACACGAACTGTTTGAAAGATGATGAATGCGGAGGACTTTATTGAGTAGTGAAAGTGGCTCTCAGTGGAAGGGGAGCTGGAAAGGAGACAGTGCGGGAAGAAGGTGATCTTTGCCTGAAACCCAGCTGTCCCTGCCCGGTCTCCCCTCCAAAACTGCACTGTCTGAAGTTAGCCACATTTATCCATAGTTACTCAGTTGCTTCTCTACTCACCACTCAGCCGCTTGCATCCCCGAGGCTCAGCAGTTTGTATTCCTGCTGGTCAGCTGCTTGTGTTGTCTTTTCTTTTCTTTTCCTTTTTTTAATTTTTTTTTTTTTTTTTGAGACAGAGTCTCGCTTTGTCGCCCAGGCTGGACTGCAGTGGCGCGATCTCGGCTCACTGCAAGCTCCGCCTCCCAGGTTCACGCCATTCTCCTGCCTCAACCTCCTGAGTAGCTGGGATTACGGGCGCCTGCCACAATGCCCAGCTAATTTTTTGTATTTTTAGTAGAGAGGGGGTTTCACTGTTTTAGCCAGGATGGTCTCAATCTCCTGACCTCGTGATCCACCCGTCTTGGCCTCCCAAAGTGCTGGGATTACAGGCGTGAGCCATGGCACCCGGCCTTCTTTTTTTTTTTTTCTGCCAGCTGCTCTGGTTTTTATGGGCAGAGGATAGGGGGAAAGGTGAACCAAAAAGGCAATCATTTGGGTGAAAAATGGGGCCAAGTTTCCCGGCTTAAGGGTGGAATTTAGGCAAGAGCTCAGCCATTCTGTATCAGGGTCAGCTGTTTTCACTTAGGGTTGAATTGAGGTTCCAGGCTTGAGGATGAAGTTTAGCCAGGAGCCCAGACATTCTGTATTAACTGGAGGCATCAACCTAAATCTGCATAACAAACTCTTCTCTTATTTACCATAATTTTTCTGATCACATCTCCATAAGCCTTCCCCTGCATTGTTTCTGCAGATAATGGTATTTAATCCTGAATTCAAAGCCACCTCTTTGAGATTGTACTCATCTCTCTGGATGTCATCTGTGTATACATTAGGTATATATACATGTTAATAAGCTTCTGTTTGTTTTTCCCTTGTTAACCTGCCTTTTGTTACAGGGGTCTATCCCAACTAAGTACTATGAAAGTAATGGGGTTCAGGACATGCTCCCCCAAAATATGATACTTGGGCATATGAGAAAACAGCAGAAGCAAGAAGATCTTTCTGACCTTCTGCCCTTCTCTCCTGAAGCAGGTCGTAAAAGAATTATCTGAACTTCCCAAAATAGGTCATTCCAGAAGGGTCCTTCCTATATTCAGATGAAATGAAGAAGACAGAGAAACAAAGAAGAATCTCAACAAACAAGCCTTACTAATTTTCCCCCAGTCTATTACCGTTAGATCATACCTTCTTTGTCCAATCATACTTCCTTTTTTTTTTTTGAGACAGAGTCTTGCTCTGTCACCCAGGCTGGAGTGCAGTGGTGCAATCTTGGCTCACTGCAACCTCCACCTCCCAGGTTCAAACGATTCTCCTGCCTCAGCCTCCCGAGTAGCTGGGATTACAGGCACCCACCACCATGCCCGGCTAATTTCTGTATTTTTAGTAGAGACGGGCTTTCACCATATTGGCCAGGCTGGTCTCGAACTCCTGACCTCAGGTAATCTGCCCGTCTCGGCCTCCCAAAGTGCTGGGATTACAGGCGTGAACCACCGCACCCAGCCGCAATCATACTTCTGTAACAGTGGATGGAGTCTTAGCATGACTGACTCCATTTTATCTCTGTCTACCCCCTCCACCATGGTCATAGGCTTTAGGTTCAAAAGCTTCTGCTTAACTTTGCATGTATACCATCTAAGTATCGGAGGAATTTAGTTTATAGTTTAGCTTTAGAAAAAAATGATTACAGTCCCTTTCCCAAAACTAACCCAAGAGGAGATAAGGAGGATAGACATGTTAGGCTGGGCACTGTGGCTCATGCCTGTAATCCCAGCACTTTGGGAGGCCGAGGTGGGTGGATCACCTGAGGTCGGGAGTTTGAGACCAGCCTGACCAACAGGGAGAAACTCCATCTCTACTAAAAATACAGAAAAATTAGCCAGGCACGGTGGTGCGTGCCTATAATCCCAGCTACTCAGGAGGCTCGGGTAGGGGATTCCCTTGAACCTGGGAGGCAGAGGTTGCGGTGAGCTGAGATCACGCCACTGCACTCCAGCCTGGGCAATAAGAGTGAAACTCCATCTCAGAAAAAAAAAAAAAAAAAATTACTTTAAAAACTCATGGAAACATTGTGACCTGACCCAGCACAAAGGTTTCCCAGCCTCCTTGGACCCTTGCTGGTGCCCAGATGTCTGTGGTCATCAGATACTTCTCTTGATCACAAACCCCCTTTTCTTGCCCCTGCCCTTAACATAAAAAGAGCCTGAAATTTGTACTGACTTAAAATGGTTCTTTTTTTTTTTTTCTCTGAGACAGAGTCTCGGTCTGTCACTAAGGCTGGAGTACATTGGTGCAATCTCAGCTCACTGCAAACTCCACCTCCTGGGCTTAAACAATTCTTCAGTCTCAGCCTCCCAAGTAGCTGGGATTACAGGCATCTGCCACAATACCCAGCTAATTTTTGTATTTTTAGTAGAGACAGCGTTTCATCATGTTGGCCAGGCTGGCTCAAACTCCTGGTCTCAAGTGATCCGCCTGCCTCAGCCTCCCAAAGTGCTGGGATTACAGGTGTGAGCCACCACGCCCTGCCAAGATGGTTGTTTTGAACACTAGTTGGTCATCTTCTCAGTTTGCTGGCTCTCAGAATGAAGTTGTTTTCCTTGCCCCAATGCTTTGTCTCTTGACTTATTGGCTGCTGTACAGCAAGTGTTACAAGCTTGGATTCAGTTATACTTCTACACAACTATCTGAAATGGGAGAGTTCCCTGATCCGCCTCGTAGGATGTGCGACAGAGGCGTGGCTCACCTGTTCAGTCCTGCTGCTGGTCAAACCTCTCAGAGTAGGGGGAGTACACAGACGGACAGATGCAGGAGCCCAAGTGGGCATGTGTTATAGCGTGCCCTTTTTGCCCTGCCATCCACAGATGAATTAAATGTTAACCAGTTTGAGGGACCCTCTGCCTTCTCACAGGGGCAGAAGGTCAATGTGACAGCTTTTTGTATCTCAAACTCTTGCCCAGCATCCTGGAAGAATCGGGTCACACACGGGCTTGAAGGGTAATGCAGGGTTTTATTGAGTGGTGGAGGTGGCTCTCAGCAGAATGGATGGGGAACTAGAGGCGGGGGATAGAGTGGGAAGATGATCTTCCCTTGGAGCTTGGCTGTCCAGCAGCCGAATTCCTCTCTGGCCACCCCCAGCAAAACTCCTCTCGGCATTCAGATATTCCTCTTCTTCCCTCTTCCTCTGCTGCATCATTTTGCCATTCATCTGCTTGTCCCATCTCTTCATCTGCTCATCTGCTTCTGGAGCCTGGGGTTTAGGGTTTATGTGAGTTCAGGATAAAGGGCGTGGTGGACCAAAAGGCAATGTTGTGGGTGCAAAAACACGAATGGCTGTCCCCATTTAGGGCCATGGGCCTCCAGGCTTGAGGGTGGGGCCTTTGCCAGGAACTGCCCTCTTCTACCCAGTATTTCCCTGTCTTCTGTCCATATTATATCCACTCTTCAGCAAACCTAAGCATAAAAATACAGTTTTGCCAGGTGCGGTGGTGTGTACCTGTAGTCCCACCTACTGAGAGGCTGAGGCAGGAGAATCACTTGAGCCCAGGAGTTCAAGGCTGCAGTGTGCCATGATCGTGCCTGTGAATAGCTACTACACTCCAGCCTGGGCAACATAGCAAGACCTCATCTCTAAAAACAAAAAGAAAAACCAGTTTTCCCTGTTTATTTGGGTCTTCATTTCAAGACTCCTGTGTCACATAAAACTTACATTAAGTTTACCTGGGTGTGGTGACTTACACCTGTAATCCCAGCACTTCGGGAGGCCGAGGCGGGTGGATCACCTGAGGTCAGGAGTTTGAGACCAGCCTGGCTAACATGGTGAAACCCCACCCCTACTAAAAATACAAAAAATTAGCCAGGCATGGTGGCAGACACCTGTAATGCCAGCTAGTTGGGAGGCTGAGGCAGGAGAATCGCTTGAACCTGGGAAGCAGAGGTTGCACTCCAGCCTGGGTAACAAGAGTGAAACTCCACCTCAAAAAAAAAAAAAAACTTATATTAAGTTTATATGCTTTTCTCTTGTTAATGCCTTTTGTTATGGGAGTTTCAGTCATGAACCTTGTGATGGGTGAGGAAAAGACGTTACTTTTTCTTTTTCTTTTTTTTTTTTTGAGACAGAGTCTCACTCTGTCGCCCAGGTTGGAGTGCAGTGGCGCAATCTTGGCTCACTACAAGCTCCACCTCCCAGGTTCACGCCATTCAGGTCCCTCCCACAATATGTGGGAATTACGGGAGCTACAATTCAAGATGAGATTTGGGTGGGGACACAGGCAAACCATATCAGGTGGTAATGGTCGCTCACCCACAGCTCACCTTCTGCTATCCAGCCTGGTACCCAAGAGGCCATGGACCAGTACCCATCCATAGCCAAGGGGTTGGGGACCCCTGAGTTAGAGAACAGAAGGATCCTGCTGCAGTCTGTCATGGAGATTGCAATCTACCCTGGAGATTGTGGTCCTCCCTGGGGATTAGAGTTCACACTGAGGGTTACAGCTGATGGTTCAAAGAATCAAAGGGTGTGTCAGGGGGCCCGGTTAGGAAGTCCTCCTACCTGAGTACCGCAAGAGCCCTCAAATGAATCTGTTTTAGGGCATGAGTAGGGGGCTGAGCACATCAATCTGCCCCCAGCTATGGCTGTAAGAAGTATATAATGAATAGAGCCAAGGGCAATGAATTCTTTAGTCTGTTAGCAATCATCAAGTGTGAACAGATTTACCTTTTGCTTGAAGCTCAGAAAAGGGAAGAGGAAAAAAGGTGAGGCCTGAACAATCACACTTAGACAAAGGAAAAGGGAAAAATACACACAAGTTCACAGAAAAAGCCTACAACTGAAAATGATCCAATGCAGGATCCAGGGGAGAAAAATTAGGAAGCCATTAGATATCCTTAATATAGTCAAGGCAAGAAACTCCAAGTGATCAATTTGTAGAAGTAACAAATACTATAAAGAGAAAGCATGGCTGGGCACGGTGGCTCACGCCTGTAATCCCAGCACTTTGGGAGGCTGAGCAGAGCAGATCGCTTGAGGTCAGGAGTTTGAGACCAGCCTGGCCAACATAGTGAAGCCCCCCCCATCTCTACAAAAAATACAGAAATTAGCCGGGCATGATGGCAGGCACCTGTAATCCCAGCTACTCAGGAAGCTGAGACAGGAGAGTCATTTGAACCCGGGAGGCGGAGGTTGCAGTGAGCCGAGATCGCGCTATTGCACTTCAGCCCGGGCAACAGAGCTAGACCCTGTCTCCAAAAAAAAAAAAAAAGAGAGAGAGAGAGAGAGAAAACAGGTTGAAATGAAAGCCAAAAAAAAAAATTCATTAGATTAGTTAATTCTCTTTACTTGCAAGTAAGTAGAGAAAAATGGCAGCAAGAGAAGAGAAGGGATTTATTGTAAGAATATGAGGTGATTTTCAGACTTGAGGGGCAGCCACAGAGCAGGGCCAGAGCTGGAAAGCTGTGGGGAATGGGGGTGGTGCTCTCTCTGATCTTTCTCTGTCCGGCTTTCTCACTAACAATGGATATGATGAATACCTTTCATTTCAGTCCCAGTGATAGAAGAAACAGTGGCATCTCATTTTAATATGTATTTCTTTGATTATTAGAGAAGTTGAGCATGTTTCATGTTTATCAATATTCCCATTCAGTCTGAACAGGGGTGCTATGAAAAATGAGATGAGAGAATAGAAAATAATTTTGAAAAAAAAAAGAGGCTGCTGTGTTACTCTACTTTTGCAAGAAATGAAGAGTGGTTTATATTGAATACATATTTCAAATGAATTTCGAAGTTCATCAGCTTTCTATTAAAGAAGAGCAATGTTTATATATACAGAGACATTTTAGGTGATGAAATTGCAACCAAGAAAATAAGCATTTGATGTCTAGATAGATAAAGATCAGTTATTCAGGCCTAAACCAAACCTCCCCCACTCACCAAAAAAAAAAAAAACAAAATCAGTTAAGAAAAGAAATAAAAGGAAAACCTTAAAGGAACTCGATGTCCTGGGTTATCCTTTCTAAACTGTCTTTGATATTGAGGGACCTTATCTCCTTCAGGGAAAGAATGTGTGGTTCACTTAGTTCTAATTATGGTACAACAGCCCCCTGCTTATCTTTGTAGGATACATTCCAAGACCCCCAATGGAAGTCTGAAACCATGGATTGTACTGAACCCTATGTATATATACTATGTTTTTTTCCCTATACATATAAATCTATGATGTTTAATTTATAAATTAGGCACAGTAAGAGATTAATAATAGCTAATAGGGCAAGGCCTGGTGGCTCACACCTGTAATCACAGCACTTTGAGAGACCAAGGCAGACGGATCACTTGAGGTCAGGAGTTCAAGACCAGCCTGGCCAACATGGTGAAACCCCGTCTCTACTAAAAATACAAAAACAAAACAAAACAAAAAAAGCCGGGCATAGTGGCAGGCACCTGTAATCCTAGCTACTTGGGGAGGCTGAGGCAGGAAAGTTGCTTGAACCCAGAAAGCAGAGGTTGAAGTGACCAGAGATCACACCACTGTGCTCCATCTCCAGCCTGAGCCACAGAGCAAGACTCCATCTCAAAAGAAAAAAAGAAAAAAATTAAAAAGCTACAATAATAACTAATAATAAAATAGAATAATTCTAACAATATACTACAATAAAAGTTACATAAATGTGTTCTCTTTCTCAAAATATCTTACTGTTCTATACCCACCATTCTTCTCGTGATGATGTGAGATGATCCACTGCCTACCTGGTGAGATGCAGTGAGGTGAATGACATAGGCACGGTGATGTCATGCTAGGCAACTACTGACCTTCTGATAATATGTCAGAGAAAGGATGATCTGCTTCAGGTGATCCTGGATCACACAGCCATGACCATGTTGATGGTCGGATATCAGGAGCAGAATATGTGATTGACTAGCAGACAGCTAGCATCCACAATGTGGATATGCTAGACAAAGCGATGATTTGAACAGGATGGGACAGAGCAGGGACCCAGGCAAGATTTCATCATGCTATTCAGAACAGCACGCAGTTTAAAACTTACGAATTGTTTATTTCTGGAATTTGCCGTTTAGTATTTTCAGACCACAGTTGACCTCGGGTGACTGAAACCTTGGAAAGTGAAACTGCAGAGAAGGAGGGACTACTGTATTTTCCTCAAGTTTTTTTGTTTTGGTTTTGTGTTTTTTTTTGTTTTTTTTGGGTTTGGTTTTGTTGATAACCCTAGTACTTTAGGAGGCCGAGGTAGCCAAATTGCTTGAGACCATCCTGGGCAACGTAGTGAAACCCCATCTCTACATAAAAATACAAAAATTAGCTGGGTGTGGTGGTGTGTGCCTGTAGTCCCAGCTGCTTGAGAGGCTGAGGTGGGAGGATCGCTTGAGACTGGGAGGTCGAAGATGCAGTGAGTCAAGATCGCACCACTGCCCTCCATCCTGGATAACAGAACCAGACTTTACCTCAAAAAAAAAAAATACAGAAAACAAAAAACAACACCCAACTGAACTTCTATACGCCCTAAAATCTGCCTTTGTTTTCTGTATCTGGCTCCAGTTTTCTAACACTCCATAAACAAAGCAAATCTCATGAGAAACTATTTTCACCTAGTTCCTCACGAACCATTTGTTTGGTCTTCATAAGATACTCCAACACATGCGATGCAAATCTAATGTTGAAAAAGAATTTTTTTAATGCTATTTGCCTGACCAGAGATAACAAACAGGATGACTTATTCTGGTTTCTGATTTCTCTTTTGTAGGAAATCTTTCATGCCATCCGTAGAACAATAAAGGAAGCCAAATGGAACCTCTGTGCCTCCCTTCCTGAATCTTGCCGGCGAGGCCGCTACCCTGTGTTAAGGATCCGTTTCTGATTTAGAAGGGCCTAGATATATAAGCTCATGAAGCCGAGCATCCAAAAGCAAAACTCAACATCAAACGTGTCTCGAACTATGACGTGTACTTTCCAATTTACCCTCGGAGTGGGAATACTTCTGTCATCTGTATAGCATTTAAAGGAAAAATGCCCATTAAGGAGGAGAAGGTAAGAGTAAGCAAATCGTTTTTGCACATCTGAAAACCCTCCTGTTTCAAAAACTTGAAACAGTTGGAAATTCAGTTGGCCAGAAAGATCTGAATTTAGACTCACTTCAAAGCAACCCAGCGAACACTGGCATTGTTTCCTCGGGGCTCCCCTTGCTCCTTCTGTCCCTCCTCTGTCAGAATAAGAACTTCTGGCCAGGCGCGGTGACTCAAGCCTACAATCCCAGCACTTTAGGAGGCAGAGGTGGGCGGATTGTTCGAGCTCAGGAGTTCAAGACCAGCCTGGGCAACATGGCGAGATCCCATCTCTACAAAAAATAGAAAAATTAGCCAGGCATGGTGGCACAGGCCTATAGTTCCAACTACTCGGGAGGCTGAGGCAGGTGGATCTCTTGAACCCAGGAGGACAAGGCTGCCGTCAGCTGTGATCATACCACTGCACTCCAGCAGAGCAAGACCCTGTCTCAAAATATAAAAAATAAAAATTGGCCGGGTGCGATGGCTCACGCCTGAAAGCCCAGCACTTCTGGGAGGTCGAGGCGGATGGATCACGAGGTCAGAAGATCGAGACCATCCTGGCTAACACAGTGAAACCCCGTCTGTACTAAAAATACAAAACATTAGCCGGGCGTGGTTGCAGGCGCCTGCAGTCCCAGCTACTCAGGAGGCTGAGGCAGGCGAAAGGCCTGAAGCCGGGAGGCGGAGCTTGCAGTGAGCGGAGATTGCGCCACTGCACTCCAGCCTGGGTGACAGAGGGAGACTCTGTCTCAAAAATAAATAAATGAATAAAAATAAAAAATAAAAATTTAAGAAAGAATTAGAACTTCTTAGGGGTTCCCAGGGACCAGCCTTTCAAGGTGTTCTTGGATGAAGGAAAAGATAGCGCTTACTCTCCTAACAAAGTGACTTGCCTTGGCCGAGCGCAGTGGCTCACGCCTGTAATCCCAGCACTTTGGGAGGCCGAGACGGGCGGATCACAAGGTCAGGAGATTGAGACCACGGTGAAACCCCGTCTCTACTAAACATACAAAAAATTAACCAGGCGCTGTGGCGGGCACCTGTAGTCCCAACTAGTCCGGACGCTGAGGCAGGAGAATGGCGTGAACCCGGGAGACAGAGCTTGCAGTGAGCCGAGATCGTGCCACTGCACTCCAGCCTAGGGGACAGAGCGAGACTCCGTCTCAAAAAAAGAAAAAAACAAAGTGACTTGCCTCTCCAATGTTCACCCCTCACTCACGCTGATCACACCTTATGATGTGATTGTTTAGATATGTTTGCTCCTCAAAGGAAAGGACAGTGTCCTGGACAACTTCCCCTCACTCATTCCCTGCAACACTTTGCACATCGCCTGGAGCAAAGCCTTCCCTTAAAAACTGTATTCACTGAGAAAAAGCTCAACATCACTGATCATTAGAGAAATGCCAGTCAAAACCACAATGAGATATCATCTCAGGCCAGTCAGAATGGCAATTATTACAAAGTCAAGAAACAACAGATACTGGCGAGGTTGTGGAGAAATAGGAACCCTTTTATACTATTGGTGGGAATGTAATTTAGCTCAACCATTGTGCGAGACAGTGTGGCGATTCCTCAGAGATTTAGAACCGGAAACACCATTTGACCCAGCAATCCCATTACTGGGTATATACCCACAGGAATATAAATCATTCTATTCTAAAGATACATGCATGTGTATGTTCATTGCAGCACTATTCACAATAGCAAAAACAAGGAATCAACCCAAATGCCCATCAATGATAGACTGGATAAAAAAATGTAGTATGCATACACCATGGAATACTATGCAGCCATAAAAAGGAATGGGATCATGTCCTTTGCAGGAACATGGATGAAGCTGGAAGCCATTATCCTTAGCAAACTAACACACGAACAACAACAACAACAAAAAACACTGCATGTTCTCACTTATAAATGGGAGCTGAATAATGAGAACACATGGACACAGGGAGGGGAACAACACACATTAGGGCGGGGGCCAGGGAGAGCATCAGAATAAATAGCTAATTCATGCTGGGCTTAATACCTAGGTGATGGGTTGATAGGTGCAGCAAACCACCATGGCATACATTTACCTATGTAACAAACCTGCACGTCCTGCACATGTACCCCAGAACTTTAAAAACAAAACAAATAAACTAATTTTTTTTAAAAGAAAAGCATTCAGATTATATGTAGGTTTTTTTCTCTGCTTTTTAAAAAAATATGTAAATCATTGTAACAGCTAAAGAAAACTTTTGTCATTCTTTTCAACTCAGGAAAAAAAACTGCATTCATTGAATGACAGATAAGACAAATACGTGTATAAATGAATATGTCAGGGAGGAAAAGCTTTCTCTACTCTCTTAGGTTCTTTATTAGGGCACCTGTAAATTAAACAGACAAAAGTTTAGCCAGAGGAAAAGAAAAACAGATTTTATTACACATATACGTACACATGGGAGCTCACAAAGAAATGTGATTCAAGGAGATGGTTAGAATTTGGGGCTCATATACCATCTTAATAGAGGACGGGGAGGGGCAGAGGGGTACTTCTGGGTGAACAAGTGATTTTTAGGAAAAACCAATGGGCCTTAGGAGAATAGATAGGAGATATGATAGCTGTCTAAATCCATCTGGGCTGCTATAACAAAATTGCAAACAATTGAAATTTACTTGTTACAGTTCTGGAGGTTGACAAGCCCAAAAATCTACACGCAGGCAGATTTGGTGTCTGGCGAGGGCCCACTTTCTGGCTCACAGAGGGTCAGCTTTTCACTGTGTATCCCCATGGTGGAAGAGGCAAGGAATCTCTCTGGGGCTTCTTCTAGATGGGCATAATCCCATTTTTGAGGTCTCTGCCCTCGACCTAATCACCTCCCAAAGGCTCCATCTCCAAATATCCTCATATTGGGTGTTAGGGTTTCAACATATGAATTTTGGAGGGAGACACAAACATTCATCTAAAGCTGGCTGAGCACAGTGGCTCACACCTGTAATCCCAGGTCGAGGTGGGTGGATCACTTGAGCTCAGGAGTTCGAGACCAACCTGGCCAACAGGGAGAAAGCCCATCTCTACTAAAAATACAAAAATTTTTATCAGGACGTGGTAGCACATGCCTGTAGTCCCAGCTTCTCAGGAGGCTGAGACAGGAGGATCACTTGAACCTGGGAGGCGGAGGTCACAGTGAGCAGAGATCGTGCTGCTGCACTCCAGCCTGGGTGACAGAATGAGACCCCCCCTCAAAAAATAAATAAATAAATAAAGCAATAGTTTGGTGACAGTATCTGTCTGTTTAGGTAATTTCTCATCCAGGTGCTAATGTGTGCTGACTTCTCTCTTCAGTGATAAGAGTCAGTCTTCCCTGGTTTTGAAAAAAAAAGCATCTTTTTGGGGGTTTTGGGGTGGGTGGGAAGGACAGGGTCTTGCTCTGTAGCCTAGGCTGGAGTGCAGTGATATGATCATGGCTCATTGCAGCCTCATCCTCCCAGGCTCAAGTGTTCCTCCTGCCTCCATCCTCAGTCTCCTGAGTAGCTGGGACCACAAATTTGTGCCACCACACCCAGCTAATTTTTAAATTTTTAGTAGAGATGGGGTCTCACTATGTTGCCCAGGCTGATCTTGAACCCCTGACCTCAACTGATCCTCCCATCTCGGCTTCCCAAAGTGCTGGTATTACAGGCATGAGCCACCGTACCCGGCCAAAAGCCTCTTCTTGTAGCTGTTGATTCCCAAATGTCTTCAGCTCAAAATAACCTTTAGGCTATTGTAACATATTCTGGACACCTTCAAATGAATAAACGAATGAATGGATAAACAAATGAAAGCACCAGTGAATCTTCAGCCCGCCCCATCATTAGGAGGCGGAAGTGAGCAGCACAGATGAAACCACAGCCCTCGGGGTCTCCTCCTTGCTGCACTCGCGCAGAATCATTTCCTTCTGCACAAATCCGAAAGGCCTCAACCCCAACAGCAAGGAGATGGGAAGCACAGGAAGAAGTATCTGAGCTAAGAACCTTGAGTGGTGAGGAGAAGAAAAAAGGAGGAGAGGAGAAACTGCAGTTGAGTAGATACCTCCCGGACACTAGCAAAAAATGGTGTGAGATGGCCGGGCGCGGTGGCTTAAGCCTGTAATACCAGCACTTTGGGAGGCCGAGATGGGTGGATCATGAGGTCAGGAGATCGAGACCATCCTGGCTAACACGGTGAAACCCCGTCTCTACTAAAAAATACAAAAAAAAAACTAGCCGGGCGAGGTGGCGGGCGCCCGTAGTCCCAGCTACTCGGGAGGCTGAGGCCAGAGAATGGCGTGAACCCGGGAGGCAGAGCTTGCAGTGAGCTGAGATCCGGCCACTGCACTCCAGCCTGGGCTACAGAGCGAGACTCTGTCTCAAAAAAAAAAAAAAATGGTGTGAGGCCTGGAACCTAGGAAGAAATGAAGTGAATCACTGCACCTGCCTGGCTGTGAATGCACACGTGGGGTTTAATGACTCAAGAGGGGGATTAAATGTGCACCTTGGGGCTGGGCGCAGTGGCTCACAACTGTAATCCCAGCACTTTGGGAGGCCAAGGCAAGTAGATCACTTCAGGTCAGGAGTTTGAGACCACCCTGGCCAACATGGTGAAACCCTGTCTCTACTAAAAATATAAAAATGAACTGGGTGTGGTGGCAAGTACCTGTAATCCCAGCTACTTGGGAGGCTGAGGCAGGAGAATCGCTTCAACCCAAAAGGTGGAGGTTACAGTGAGCTGAAATTGCGCCACTGCACTCCACTCTGGGTGACAAAGTAAGACTACCTCTCAAACAAAAAATGAAGTGTGCACCTTGGGCACAGAAAAGCAATGGTGCTAGGCCAGGCACGGTGGCTCACGCCTGTAATCCCAGCACTTTGGGAGGCTGAGGCAGGTGGATCATGACGTCAAGAGATCGAGACTACTATGGCCAACATGGCGAAACCCCATCTCCACTAAAAATACAAAAATTAGATGGTCATGGTGGCAAGCGCCTGTAGTCGTAGTACTTGGGAGGCTGAGGCAGGAGAATCGCTTGAACCTGGGAGGCAGAGGATGCAGTGAGCCGAGATCACACCACTGCACTCCAGTCTGGTGACAGAGCAAGACTCCATCTTTTTAAAAAAAAAAAAAAAAAAAAAAAGCAATGGTGCTAAAGAGAAAAAGAGGCCAGGCATGGTGGCTTACTCCTGTAATCCCAGCACTTTGGGAGGCCAAGGCAGAAGGATTGCTTGAGTCCAGCAGTTCAAGACCAGCCTGGACAACATAGCGACAAGACCCTATCTCTACAAAAAATGTAAAAATTAGCCAGGTGTGGTGGTGCATGCCTATAGTCCCAGCTACCCAGGAGGCTAAGGCAGAAGGATTACCTAAAGCCAGCAGTTTGAGGCTGCAGTGAACCATGATCGTGCCACAGCACTCTAGCCTGGGCAACAGAGAGAGACTCTGTCTCAAAATAAAAGAGAAGGAGAAAAAAGGGAATCTCAAAATTGGGGTTCATTGTGAAAATTAAAGTATTCTTATTTTATTTTGCAGGGGAGGAAAACTGTCTTTTCCACACACATGGCTAAGACTCCCATAACAAAAGACAGATTAACAAGAGAAAAGCATACATACAAATTGATTTAATATAAGTTTGGGGTTTTTTGGTTTTATTTTTTTTGAGACAGAGTCTCACTCTGTCGTCTAGGCTAGAGTGCAGTGGCGCGATCTCGCCTCATCGCAACCTCTGCCTCCCAGGTTCAAGCAATTCTCCTGCCTCAAACTCCCGAGTAGCTGGGACTACAGGTGTATGCCACCACGCCTGGCTATTTTTTGTATTTTTTTAGTAGAGACAGGGTTTCACTGTGTCAGCCAGGATGGTCTCAATCTCCTGAACTCATGATCCACCTGCCTCAGCCTCCCAAAGTGCTGGGATTACAGGCGTGAGCCACTGCGCCGGACCGATTTAATGTAAGTTTTACATGGCAAAGGAGCCTTCAGAAATGAAGACCCGGCCGGCTGGGCGTGGTAGTGCGCACCTGTAACCCCAGCCACTCAGGAGGCTGAGATAGGAGAATCACTTGAACCCAGAAGGCAGAGATTACAGTGAGCCCAGATGAAGCCACTGCACTCCAGTCTGGGCAACGGAGGGAGACTCTGTCTCAAAACAAACAAATAAACAAACAAACAAATGAAGACCCAATAAAAGAGTCAACCTGAGTGTTTGTTATAGTAGGTTTGAAGAAGAGTGGACAGTTGTGGAGAAATATAAGCAGGCAAAAAGAGAATGATCTAATGGTAATAAACTGCGGGAAACTAAGCCAGGCCTGTTTGTTCCGATTCTTCCCTGTGACCCTGTGTCTTCAGAGATCAGGATGTCCCTTTCCTCTCGGTGTAGGCAGGGCACCTCTCACCTGAGGGTCTTACACTCTGCTTCAACTGAGAATGGCAGGGAAAGGTCAGGGAGAGCTTTCTGCTTCTGGTGCTTTCTCAAGTTCCTTCAGCTTAAAATACTCAGTATGCCAAAGTGCCATATTTTAGGGTAATGTATCCTAAACATTATCAATTGCTTTATTTTTATTTATTTATTTATTTGAGAGAGTCTTGCTCTGTTGCCCAGGCTGGAGTGCAGTGGTGCAATCACAGCTCACTGTAGCCTTGACCTCCCAGGCTCAAGTGATCCTCCCACCTCAGCTTCCTGAGGAGGTGGGACCACAAGTGTAAGCCACCACATCTGGCTAATTTTTTAAATTTTGTTGTAGAGAGAGGGTCTCACCATGTTGCCCAGGCTGGTCTCGAACTCCTGGGCTCAACGGATCCTCCTGCCTCGGCCTTCCAAAGTGTTAGGATTACAGATTTGAGCCATCGTGCCCCGCCATTCCATCAATTGCTTTATGTTGTTTTTATATATGTGGGATGTCACCCTCTGGGCAGAGTTAGGGCCTGTAAAGGACTAATTTCATTCTACAATTACATGTATTGGCAGAAACAGTTTTTGCACCCCTGTAAATCTAAATAGAGGAGATCTAAATGAGATGTCACTGTAAAGAAGCAGATTTTGTGATTAGTTTATGAAAACTGTTTCATTATCTCCTAGTAGCACTTTCACTACTTGTGGGTTATGTGGGATTAAAAGTTTGCTCTGAGTCTTTGTGTAATTAGCTCTGTGTGCATGTGTGTGCATGTGTGTGTGTGTGTTTGGAAAAGCATGTGAGTGCAAGATATGGGTGAGTAAAGGATCCCAAATGGGATCCTAATCTCAAAAATGTTGGCTCAGAAGTGAGACAGATTGAAACAATCTATGGAATGAATAAGAAACAGAAAGGAAATTGAGTCAGAAGAGGAAAAAGGCCAACATTATTGAAAAGGGACAAATGCCACAAATTGAAAATAGATGTGCACCACCAGTTATAACCGTTTGCCACGCTGCTGCAATGTTTAAAAATTACCAACTCTATAAAACAATTCAATACTGTGTTTAATAACTTGAGTGGGTTTAGACATTCGCCATTCACATGTGAAAAAAGTTTAGGTCAGGCTGAAGAAAAAACTTACTGAAGAATATAAAGAGTTTCTAGTTTATAGGCATAATTTATAATATTTTAATTAACCTAAATTTTTATAAAGTAGTACCTACATTTTAGAGAGAAGCAAAATATCAGGGAAATGATCCCCAGTTTATCATTTCTCATTAATAGGAAGAAGTTAATTCTACTTTCTGAAAACCTTTCATTCTGATTGACTTTGCCAATGTAAAAATGGAGAAATGTAATGTGATGTTTTAAATCTCATAGACAGGTTTAGTATGAAATGTTACAAGAAAATGGAAGAGGCATGTAGATTGCAGCGATTTCCCCCTGGAATGTGTTTTCTGGAAGGAGGTTTTGCAAATCTCCTGCGCTTGTATAATGGTTTACTCTTTTTCAAAGGGCTTTTACATTTCTGATCCTTGTTGATCCCCATAACAACTTTGCCTGAAGTGTGAGTATTAAGCACTGTGGCAAGTGAGCCACAGAGATGCTGTGTAGTTCATTCAAGATGTCACAGCCAGTGATAGTCCCACAACAAGTAATTTCTATTCTACTTCCAGTAGTCATTAATGCCTCCATAAAATAAGACAAAAGGTATCCACACATCCCTGTCCAAGAACCATGGAGCTATAGAGCCTCCCATCGTATTGTGTTGTAGTGAGATTACTCAAGGGGCATTTCTTGTCAGAGGGTACCATGCAGCCACCCAGGTTGTGTGTGTTCATTCTGATCAGTTGGTGCCTGGGCCATGATAAATATTTGAATATCACCTGTGATAACACGTAAAGAGGAAAAGGTCCTGGATGGTCCTTGTTTTTATTATTAAGAATAATGCAGTAATCTGGCTGGGCATGGGGGTTCACACCTGTAATCTCAGCACTGGGAGGCCGAGGCAGGTGGGTCATTTGAGGTCAGGAGTTCGAGACCAGCCTGGCCAACGTGGTGAAACCCGGTCTCTACCAAAAAAATAATAATAATACAAAAATTAGCCAGGCATGGTGGCAGGTGCCTATAATCCCAGCTACTCAAGAGGCTGAGGCAGGATAATTGCTTGAACCCAGGAGGCGAAGGTTACAGTGAGCTGAGATCGTGCCACTGCATTCCACCCTGGGTGACGGAGACTTGGTCTCCAAAAAAAAAAAAAAGCAGTAATCACTGCTACCATTGAGTGCTTATTATGCATAAGGCAGCCCACTGATCATGGCATGTGGATAATCTTATTTAATTCTCACAGCTACTCTAGACAGTCAATACTCCTAGCTTCAACTTTACTGATAAGAAAACCTAGACCCAGAGAGGCCGGGTACAGTGGCCCATGCCTGTAATCCCAGCACTTTGGGAGGCTGAAGTGCTTGGACAACCCTGCGATACCCTGTCTCTACAAAACATAAAAAATTAGCCAGGCATGGTGGTTGTGTGCTTGCAGTCTCAGCTACTGGAGGACTGAGGTGGGAGGACCACTTGAGTCCAGGACGTTGAAGCTACAGTGAGCTGTGATCTCACCACTGCACTCTGGCCTGGGCAACAGAGTGAGACCTTGTCTCAGGAAGGAAGGAAGGAGAGAGAAAGAAAGAAAAGGAAAGAAGGAAGAAAAGGAAGGAGGGAAGGAAGGAAGTGAGGAAGGAAAGAAGGAAGGAAGGAAGGGAGGGAGGAAGGGAGGAAGGAAAGGAAGGAGGGAAGGAAGGAAGAAAAGGAAGGAGGGAAGGAAGGAAGGAAAAGAGGGAGGAAAGAAGGAAGGAAGGAAGGAAGGAAAGAAACTAGATCCAGAGAAATGAAATAACTTGTCCAAGGATATGCAGATAATAGAGTGAGAAGCCAGGGCTTGAGCTTGGCAGTCAAACTCCAGGACTTGTGCTTCTGATCATTGTGATCTGCCAATTTCATCAGCAGGGATTTACTAAGCCTGTTCTGTGGTCCCATCTATGTATGAAATGTGAAATTAAAGAGGAAATATAGCTGAAGCCCAGCCTCTCTTTTGTTAATCAGCATATAAAAAGTACTCTGGACCCAACAGATGAAACTCAGGGACTTCAGATGCCCGCCAATCCAACCTGTTTCCGCCATTTAAACCGTGTGTGTGTGTGTGTGTGTGTGTGTGTGTGTGTGTGTGTTTGCTTTGTGTTGTTTTGTTTCTGTAGAGATGGGGTCTTGCTATGTTGCCCAGGATGGTCTTGAACTCCTGGGTTCAAGGGATCCTCTCACCTTGGCCCCCAAAGTGCTGGGATTCACCAGTCTGAACCATCACGTCGAGCCCGTTTGAAACTTTTGCGTATCATAGCAGTTCATTTTACTTTATACTTAAGACATGTGCACATTATGTTACAGACAGATAGAATTTTAAAATCTAAATGCTATGTTAAATTTACTAGACAATTATGCACTTCCTATGTACCCACAAAAATTAGAAATAAAAAAGTTTTAAATAAAAGAATAAAAATAATAAAAAATAAATTTACTAGATGATTAATCCTTTAAAATTCTATTGTGAATCATTTGTCAAACGAAGAATTATCCCTTTAAAATTGCTTTTCTAAAACTCAGATTTTCATTATAAAGTGCCTAATTAGAAAGACTCCTATAATTCTTCAGGTCGTTTACAAGCTTTGGGCTTTTGTTCTGTGGTCCTAAAAACTGCTCCAGAGGGGTTACAACAATCCCTTCTTCCTTCTCAAATAAGTTCTTCGTTTGCCTAATTCCATGGAGGGGAGGGTTCTGGTCTATCCAATGGTTTTCATGAACACATCAACAATTATTTCACTTTGGTGACATATTTTGTGGTGATAGTTCATTAATAGATTAAGGAAACATTGCAATCTACCACATTCCAGTAAATGATCGGGACAAGATTAATGGCTACACTGAATGAAAGCCGTCTGTTTATTAAAGCAGCTTACTCACTTTCTTCATTTCATTTTGGATTCCAATACACTGTGACTGCCTTGAAGCACACATGCCTCAGGCTGAGAAAATGTGATTCTTTATGCGTAGTACTCACCACTTTCAGAACACTAACCAATACCCATGTGGTCTATAGTTGGAAAAGGAACAACATAGCCAACTGACAAGCTGGTTTGTTGACTTGATGTCTACCAGTAGGTCTGGGTTTTGGGGTTTTTTTTTTGTTTTTTTAAGAGTCTCATTCTGTCGCCCCAGTGGCGCAATCTCGGCTCACCGCAATCTTCGCCTCCTAGGTTCAAGTGATTTTCCTGCCTCAGCCTCCCAAGTAGCTGGGGTTACAGGCACACGCCACCACAACCAGCTAATTTTTGTATTTTTAGTAGGGACGGGGTTTCACCATGTTGGCCAGGCTGGTCTCAAACTCCTGGCCTCAAGCCATCCGCCAGCTTCAGCCTCCCAAAGTGCTGGGATTAGAGGCGTGAGCCACCACCCCCAGCCAGTTTCTTTTTTTTAATGTCCTCCTGGCTTAAATGAATTAACAAGTGTTTGTTTGGTGTGCAGGTTCCACTGCAGAATGATGGAACCCAGACAGCTATTTTACCCTCTTCCCCAAGGTAGGAACAGTATACTACTGTAAAACTTATGTAATTGTCTAAAATGAAGTAGACACAGTTACTTTCTTTGTGACTTTTAACCTAATAAGTGGAGTAAAACATGTGCTGGAAGGGGGGAAATAGCATGCATTCCATCTTTTGAAGACACTCTTCAAAGTGAGTATATGTACATTAAAAATCTAGAAGGACAGGCTGGGCATGGTGGCTCACCCCTGTAATCCTAGCACTTTGGGAGGTGAGGCAGGAGGATCACTTGAGTCCAGGAGTCTGAAACCAGCCTGGGCAACAAAATGAGATCCTGTCTCCACTAAAAAAAAAAAAAAAGCTGGGTGTGGTGGTGCACATCTGTAATCCCAGCTACTCAGGAGGCTGAGGTGAGAGGATCACTTGAACCCTGGAAGTTGAGGCTGCAGTGAGCCATGATCACGCCACTGCACTCCAACCTGGGCGACAGAGCAAGACCCTGTCTCAAAAAAAAACAAACAAACAAGAAAAAAACTAGAAGGATATATTTTAAAATATTAACAATGACTATCTCTGGAGGTAAGATTGAGTGATTTTTATTTTCTTTTTAAAATGTTTTATTATCTATATTTTCAAAGTGTTCTTTCTAATCTATTATTACCATCTCAATAATAAAAGAACAAAACTACCTTTTTGTTTTACTACTAGCTGCATTTATGTCTTTCCCTGATTAATATTTTAGTGGCAAATTTACAAGTATAATAGTAAATAAGATTAAAATTCATATAATTTTTACATGATGATTTATACCTTTATTCCTACTCTAAAACAAGGGTATGCCAAGGTTTATCTAATAAAGCCATTTCCTACCCAGTTACACGAGGGATGAAATCTCATTCATCTCCATCATCGAGTGACAAGACCACAAAAAATTCTGGTTTTAAAATAGAGCCTTCTTACACAGCGAACAATTTATCTGGAGGTCATCCCTTATCTAACAATCTTAGCTAATCAGAATATAGCCAAGTAACCTGACTTAATCCACAAAGGCCTCCGAACAGTGCAAAAAAAAAAAAGAAGAGGAAGATAAAATATCTTGCACAGAAGAGAATCACTTGAGCCTTACCGTCAGTCCATTTTTCTTCACTTTACATAGAAGGAAAGAAATTTCAGTGTACAGAGCAAAACTGAGAATATTTGAGGAATTCATCAGTATCTGGGAAGGTATATTTGGCTGATGTCTCAGTTCCTCTAGTTCCTAAGAACCATTTGAGATCTATCAGCCATCTTCAGAGTAAGAACCCCTCAGCTCCAAGGGACAAGAGCCACCATTGTCACTGTGGGCATGTTCTGGTAGGGAAGTCAAGCATAGTCTCTGAAAAACAGAAAGGCTGGATGGCAGCACATGGCAGCCAAACCTCCCCTCCAATGCAAAGAGCCCAGGCTCTAGGGACCACCAAGCATAACAGAAGAACAAGGAAAACAAAACCTTCATCATGTGTTCTGTATGAAACTGAAATGGAGAGTTCCCTGATCCCCCTCGCAGGATGTGCAACAGGGATGTGGCTCTTCTGTTCAGTCACTGTCACTGGTCAAACTCCTTACGGGAGAGGGAGCAGGCAGATGGACAGGTGCAGGAGCTAGGGCACTGGGCTCCAGCCCCACAGGAGCATCCAGAGGTGGGAGCCTGCAACTCCTGGAGCCCAAGTGAGTGACACCTGTGTGTTACAGTATGCTCTTTTAGCCTTGCCATTGCGGACGGCTTAAGTGTTTGGCAGGTCAGTGGACTCTCTGCCTTTTTGCAAGGGTAGGGAACCAGTGTGACAGCTTTCTGTATCCTGAACTCTTGTCCAGCATTCCAGAAGAATCAGGTCACACATGGACTTGAAGGACAGTGAATCCAGGGGTTTTATTGGGTGGTGGAGGTGGCTCTCAGCAAGATGGATGGGGAGCTGGAAAGGGGATAGAGTGGGAAGATGATCTTCCTCTGTAGTTTGGCAATCTAGTAGCCAATTCTCTGACCATCCCCAGCTGAACTTCTCTGAATGCTCCTTCTCTTCTCTCCCTCTCTGCCGCTCTTCTGCTCTTCTATTTGTCTGCTCATCTTCTCCTGGAACCAGGGGTTTGGGGTTTATATGGGTACAGGATAGTGGGGCATGGCAGGCCAAAAGGCAACTTTTGGGGCACAAAAACAGAAAGGCCTGTTCTCATTTATTGTGGCGAGTATCCAGGCTTAAGGGTGGGGCCTTTTGCCAGAGAACCACCCTCTTCTACGCAGTATTTCCCTGTCTCCTGTCCATATCAAAACAAAGATAACTCTAGGAAGCATTTTGGGTTGTAACACAAGCACCATGAAGGCTGACAGGAAAGAAGTATCTTTCTAACTTCCTGTTCCAGTTATCCTTTGCTCCATAACAAATCATCCCAACACTTAGTTACTTCAAACAACAAACCATTTATTTGTTCACAATTCTGCAATTTGGGCTGGGATCCACTGGGCAGTTTCTCTCCATGTAGCTGCAGTCAGTGGATGGGACAACTGGAGGGTGGCTGGGCCACAGCCTCCTCACTCCCGTCTCCAGCACTTCAGCTGAGGTAGCTGAAATGACCAGGACAGCTATGCCTCTTTCCATGTGGCCTTTTATCCTCAAAGAGGCAAGCCCAGGCTTGTTCGTGAGGCAGCAGTGTCTCAAGTAGAAGCAAAGGTACAAGACCTTATAAGGTCTAACCTCAGAGGTCACACAGTGTCATTTCCACTGTATTACATTAGTCACAGCAAGTCACAAAGCAGCCTCGATACAAGAGGTGGCGTAGTAGCCTCTGCTCTTGATGGGAGGAGCAGGGAAGTTACATGGGAAGGGAGCATGGACACAGACACATGACTCATTGGGGTCATCACTGTAACAACTGCAAAAAGAAAACCTAGGCTAGGTGCAGTGGCTCACGCCTATAATCCTAGCACTTTGGGAGGACAAGGCAGAAGAATTGCTTGACCCAGGAGTTTGAGACCAGCCTGGGCAATGAAGTGAGATCCCATCTCTACAAAAAATCAAAAAAATTAGCCAAGCATGGTGGTGCACACCTTGGTCCTAAGAGGCTGAGGCAGGAGGATGACTTGAGCTGGGAGGTCAAGGCTGCAGTGAGTTGTGATCTTGCCACTGCACTCCAGCCTGTGTGACAGAGCGAGACTCTGTCTAAAAAAAGAAAAAAGAAAACAAAAACCTTAGACAAATTAAATTAAATTAAATTAAAGAGAATTCAATTGAGCAAAGAATAATTCAAGAATTGAGCAGCCCCTGAATCTGAATAGGTTCAGAAAGGCTCCAGCACTTGTGGTGGAAGAAGATTCACAGACAGAAAAGGGAAAGTGGGCTGGGCACGACGGCTCACACGCGTAATCCCACACTTTGGGAGGACAAGGCAGGAGGATCACTTGAGGCTAGGAGTTCAAGACCAGCTTGGGCAAAAGAGTGAGACCCTGTTTCTACAACAACAACAACAATAGGCCAGGCATGGTGGTGCGCATTTGTTATCCTGGCCACTAGGGAGGCTGAGATAGGAGGATCCCTTGAGCCCAGAAAGTCGAGGCTGCAGTGAGCTATGATGGCACCACTGAACTTCAGCCTGGGTGACAGAGCAGCAAGACTCTGTCTTAAAAAAAAAAACAACTTAATGGTCTGGGTCGTGCACAGTAGAGACAGAACATCCTATTCCATATCCCAACTGTATTTTTTTTTTTTTTAGATAGAATTTTGTTCTTGTTGCCCAGTCTAGAGTGCAATGGCGTGATCTCGGCTCACCGCAACCTCTGCCTCCCGGGTTCAAGCGATTCTTCTGCCTCAGCCTCCCAAGTAGCTGAGATTACAGACATGTGCCACCATACCCAGCTAATTTTGTATTTTTAGCAGAGACAGGGTTTCTCTGTGTTGGTCAGGCTCGTCTTGAACTCCTGACCTCAGGTGATCCGCCCATCTTGGCCTCCCAAAGTTCTGGGATCACAGGCTTGAGCCACCGCCCCCGACCCCAACTGTATTTATAATAACCGAGACCCCTAGACATTTTAAATTATTTTCACCTATTCAAGGAATAAACACAGAAGTACATACACAATAAAACCTCACAATAATGCAAAATTCTGAATTTATCGAGACCATCCTGGCTAACACGGTGAAACCCCGTCTCTACTAAAAAATACAAAAAAACTAGCCGGGCGAGGTGGCAGGCACCTGTAGTCCCAGCTACTCGGGAGGCTGAGGCAGGAGAATGGCGTAAACCCGGGAGGCGGAGCTTGCAGTGAGCCGAGATCCGGCCACCGCACTCCAGCCTGGGCAACAGAGCGAGACTCCGTCTCAAAAAAAAAAAAAAAAAAAAAAATTCTGAATTTGAATATAACTTAATTGGTAATTGGCTCCAAGGAATGGAGGAGGGGGATGAAGTGCCTGCCTTGGGACCATTTGGGACATTCTCATGTAGTGTACGGTCAGTTGTGTACAGTATAATTTTCTTACACTGGCATTTCAAGAGGTTAGCTGACCCAAAAATTCACTTTCATTAATCCCCAAATGATGCCAAACACACCCAGTGTTACCTTATTATTTTCTGCTAAACTGGCACTCATTTCAAAAGAACTGGAATTCACTTTCCTTTCAGTCGTATATCTCTGCAAAGTACTTTTTACTCACATATATGTTCTTATTTGATCGATGGAACAGTCTTAAAGGGATAGACATGTTTATTGCCCTTATAAAGATGAGAAAATATTCAATAAAGGCAAAGTAAGTTGGCCATGGACACACAGCTGGTTAGAACTCACATATGTTGACGCTAGTCGAGTTATTATCCATGTCAGGGGCATGTCACCAAAGGTCAGACAATGAGGGCCCATATATGCAGTTTGGGACTTTCAAAAGAGGTCCTGTCTGCAAGAGGAATTGATGGAGATCCACAGTGCCCAGCCCACTCTGTCTTTGATTTTCTACTTCTATGGCTTTGATTGAATTAACCCATGAAATCTGGTATAATCTTTTCCCTCCATAGAATGATATCAGGCTGTAGGATCCCAACACAACTCTCTCTCTCTTTTTTTTCTTTTTTTTTTTTGAGACATGGTCTCTCTGTGTTGCCCAGGCTGGACTCAAACTCCTGCGCAATCATCCCTCAAAACTAGGACTACAGAGGCATAGCGTTCAGCCTCTTATGCTTCTGGGTATCCAACCTCACATTACTCCTGTTCTGGAATTTAAGTTATGTCCAATCTCAGTAAGGACAACTTACAGAAACTTTACCCTGTTGTGAAGCCTGAGATAATATATTTGTATAATTGTATACACACATCCATAATCTATTAAAAGTACTTTTACTACTTTTTTTTTTTTTTAAGAGATGGAGTCTTACCACACCAGGTTAGTTTCTTGGACTCAAGGGATCCTCCCACCTTGGCCTTCCCAAAGTTCTGAAATACAAGCATGAGACACCAAGCCCACCCTTCCTTCCTTCCTTCCTTCCTTCCTTCCTTCCTTCCTTCCTTCCTTCCTTCCTTTCTTTCTTTCTTTTTGAGATAGGGTCTTGCTCTGTCACCCAGCAGGCTGGCACGATCATGGTTCACTGCAGCCTCAACCTCATGAACTCAAGCAATCCTCCCACCTCAGCCTCTCAAGTAGCTGGGACCACAGGTGTGCGCCACCATGCTCAGTCAATTTTTCTATTTTTTGTAGATAAGTTCTCACTATGTTGCCCAGGACAGTCTCAAGTTCCTGGCCCCAAGTGACCCTCTGCCTTGGCCTCTCAAAGTGCTGAGATTAAAGGCAGCACTGTGGATTACATGATCCACAGGTCATGGGTGGATTCAAAGATTTCCTGATTGGCAATTAGTTGAAAAGGTTAAGGTCTGCCTCAAGAGTTAAAGTCAGCAGAAAGAAATGCTGGCAGTCAAGATAAGGGGACATTATGTAGATGAAGCCTCCAGGTAGCAGGCTTCAGAGAATAGATGGTAAATATCTCTTATCCAACCCTAACAGGAGCCAGACTCTTAGTTAAATATCTCCCGGATCAGCAAAGGACTTGGAAAGGGAAAGGGATTCTCTACAGAATGTTTGTTTTCCCACAAGAGACAGCTTTGCAGGGCCATTTCAAAATATGTCAAATAAATATATTTTGTGAAATTACAATGTACAATTGGCCCTCCTTATCCATGGGTTCCTCATTGGTGGATTAAACTGTAAACCAAAAGGAAAATTCTACCTATCTTGTCTGATAGTAGGTCATAAAATTTTGGGGTAAAATACTTTGCTTTCTTTCAGGGCCTGGTACCTGTTATGTGATGCTATACTAAACATCAGGTTGGAATTTGGTATCTTGTTGCTACAAAGTGTCTGTTTTGTCAGTCTTAGGGTCTGCATTTTGTTGTTAATGCTGGTCAGTTGTGCCTGAATTCCAAAAGGGAGGAGGGTGTAAATGAGTCATGTCCAACCCTACCTTTCTATCATGGCCTGAACTAGTTTTTCGAGTTAGCTTTGGAATGCCCCTGGCTAAGAGGAGGGGTCCATTCAGATGGTTGGCAGGCTTAGAATTTTATTTTTGGTTTACAGAAGGAACCTAGCAAGGCCTGCCTGTTTAGATTCTTCTTGGCCTCTCTGTGTAGCACTTCTTCCTCCCAAGTATAGGGCAGGACCTTTCTGGAATGCAGATTTTATGACCTACTATCAGACAAGATAGGTAGAATTTTCCTTTTGGTTTACAGTGTAATCCACCAATGAGGAACCCATGGATAAGGAGGGCCAACTGTATATTGTAATTTCACAATGCAGAAACCCAATGGACAGGCCGAATGTGGGGACCAGGAATCTAGAACCAGGCACCATCAGAGGCGCTAGAAGGCAGAGGAATCCCAAGCCTGATCACAGGTTAGGGGCTCAGTGTGGAATTCTAGGCTCTGGGAAGGGACTGGAGAGGGCAAGTGAGAGTCCTAGTCCCTAAAGACCTAGAATCGAAGCAGGTCATGAAGGTGGAAACTTGGACATGAGATGCACAGAATCCATGTACCAGAGCTAGAAAAAAAACAAGACCCAGTAACAAAAACACCACTGGATTTCAGTTGCCAGAACAGAGACACGGGGACTGAGGTGACTGCTACTTAGTGTTACGATGCAGAAACAATACCCCCAAAGATGATGCTTTGACACGCCAAGCGCTTTGAAGGAAAATTCAAAGATCACAAAAAATAAACCTCAGAACCAAGCTTTCTCTCGGACCTTTTCTTATCCCTCATCTCTTTGATCTTGATTCTTTCCCAAATCACCAGGAGGGAATCCCTGAAATTTCCTTATCTGAAAAGAAAATGACGCTAAGAGAAGCCATTTACCTTTTTTCCAAAAACAAACAAACAAAAAAAAAAAACGCAACTGGGCCTGGCATGGTGGCTCAAACCTATAATCCCAGCACTTTGGGAGGCCAAGGTGGGAGGCTGGGCAGCATAGTGAGACTCCCATCTCTACAAAACATAAAAGAAAAATAAATGCAATTATTTTAAGACTCTTCTCCTGGCCGGGCGCGGTGGCTCAAGCCTGTAATCCCAGCACTTTGGGAGGCCGAGACGGGTGGATCACGAGGTCAGGAGATCGAGACCATCCTGGCTAACACAGTGAAACCCCGTCTCTACTAAAAATACAAAAAACTAGCCGGGCGAGGTGGCGGGCGCCTGTAGTCCCAGCTACTCCGGAGGCTGAGGCAGGAGAATNAAAAAAAAAAAAAAAAAAAAAAGACTCTTCTCCCTAGGAATCTTATCAAATACCAGAAAAGATTAAAGAGAGAAGAGAAGAGACGAGTAGTCACCATGCCCAGACAGACTGTCATCTGTTCTTCTGCAGGGGGCTCTAAGAGATTACCTTGGAGGCTTTGTCTGCATAGGACAACCTTGCTTCACAGTGAGGTTCTACCCCTCACCTTTATGCCACCTCCCCCAGAGCTCAGAAGAACTTTGTTCAGGGCCACTGTTCTTTGGACTCATTCTTTTCCCCTGAAAATCATTCACTCCTATAAACTTCATCTTCTTTTCCCCTATGAAGAAGGGTATACAAACATCTGGAGCTCATTGGGCTGTTGGGTAATCATTCTCCTACCATTCCTCCATGCTTATGCACATTAAATACATTTCATATGCCTTTTTCTCCTATTAATCTGCCTTTTGTTGGTTCATTTTCAGCAAACCTTCAGAGGATGAAGGGGACGCTTTCCCTCTTCCACCCTACATTAGTCCCAGTTTGTTGTGCCAGAATTCCTTAAATTCACTGGCTAAGATCAGAGTTAAAGGGTCTTCCTACAATCTGCAGGGGAAGGGAACTGAGTTGCCCCATTTTCAGGAAGAGGAAGGATTCGGTACCTGGGAAACCAGAAACACTGGTAGACCAGTGTGAACGAAGGTTCAGTGCTTTTTTATATTTAAGTATAGTATATTAAAATTATGATATCCTGCATAAGTGTATTCAAAAGACACAATCTCCAGGATATTTCCCTGGAAGTGTCTACTCCTAGTTCATAGTATTAGGTGTCAAGACCCTGGGATTAGGCTGAGCGCAGTGGCTCACGCCTGTAATCCCACCACTTCAGAAGGCCAAGGCAGGTGGATCACTTGAGGTCAGGAGTTCAAGACCAGCCTGGCCAACATGGTGAAACCCTGTCTCTACTAAAAATACAAGAATTAGCCGGACCTGGTGGCGTGCACACCTGTAATCCCAGCTACATGGGTGGCTGAGGCATGAGAATCCCTTGAACCCAGGAGGTTGCAGTGAGTTGACATTGTGCCACTGCACTCTAGTCTAGGCGACAGAGCGAGACTCCTTCTCAAAAAAAAAAAAACACAACAAACAAAAAAACCCTGGGATTAGAAGTCAGATAGACCAGGGCTTCTTCACATTCCAACTGTGTGACCTTGAGCAAGTTACTTGATCCCTCTGAGCCTCAGATTTTTCTTTCTATGAAATAGGGATGATAATATAGTAAGTATCTGTCGTTTTGGTCTGGACAGTATCTATTTCTTTAGGGATTAATACTTTCCTTAAATTACATGTCAGTTCATAGTAATAACTCAGTAAATGATGGTTTTTATTAATTTTTATTACATTAGTAGCTGTACAGGGCACACCTTTGTCTCTGAAAAGAAAGAAATCTGCATTATCATGGTGGAATATAGTCACTGACATATATTCTCATGAAATATTCTCTATTCTGTATTAAGTAGATCCCGACCTAGAGAAGCTATGAGGGGAAATCTTCCCAGGCAAGCCTCAGGAAACACCCTGTACTTTGCCACACGTTGCATCCAGAGGTCCTGCAGCAAGCCAATTCTAATTTTCCTTTCTCTGCATCAAAGTGTTCTTTTTGTCCTTTGTTTTCACTAGGCATTTCTGTAACCATCTTAGACCTCTCTCTAACTAGTAGCCCCTGTGGTGAGAGTGATCATATCACATATAATGGCATGTCTGGCTTGGGAAATGATGGGGGATAATGTGGGTGGTGGTCACCGTTTAGACAAAGTCTATATAAATTTCAATTACTACCTGCAGCTATCCCCTGCACATACCTCTGTCCGGAGCTAGATTCCACTGCTTTCTTTTACCAGAAACTGTACAGACGGAACCTATAATCTTCCTCCATCTTCTTCTTTCCTTGTTTTTATTTTCATTCTTCTCTTTTTACAATGTAATATTCACAATTCAAATGCTGGCTAGTGAAACCTATGACATTAACCATCTGAGAGGACATCTTTTATCTCATAACAGCAAGATTGACTCTCATCTCCCTGCTCAGGAAAAGTCGCATAGTTGAAAACACAAACGTAGAACACACACTGGAGTCATTTGTAAGCCATCTCTGCCTCTGGTTCACGTATAGTTAAAAATCACTGATGTTACTGCCTTTTCTCAAAAGAGCATTTGCTGCTTTTCCATGTAGGAAAAGGTTTGTTAACTATGGACCCACACAAGTGCAGTGGAAAGAAAACTTCAGGATAGCAGAAAAGCTCATCTTGGCCGAGCCAGGTGACCCAGGCCTGTAATCCCAGCACTTTCGGAATCTGAGGCAGGCAGATTGCAGCCCCGACCTCCTGGGCTCAAGAGACCCGCCCACCTTAGCCTCCTAAGTAGCTGGGACTACAGGGGTGGGCCACCATACCAGCTAATTTTTGTTTGTTTGTTTGTTTGTTTGGTAGAGATAGGGGTCTCACTATGTTGCCCAATCTGGTCTTGAATTCCTGGCCTCAAGTGATTCACCCACCTTAGCCTCCTAAAGTGCTGGTATCACAGGCCTGAGCCACCATGCTCAGCCAGCAAAAGTCTTGTTAAAACAGTTTGCTGAGTCCCAGTCCCAGAGTTTCCGTTGCAGTATATCTGAAGGGAATGTGAGATTTTGCAGTTGTAATATATTTCCAGGAAATACTGGATACACATTAAAATGATCTGAAAGGTAGGCTGGGTGCAGTGGCTCACATCTGTAATCCCAACACTTTGGGAGATTGAAGCCAGCAGATAGCTTGAACCCAGGAGTTCGAGACCAGCCAGGGCAACATGACAAAACCCCGTCTCTACAAAAATTTTTAAAATAAAATTTAGGTCAGGCATGGTGGCTCACACCTATACTCCCAGCCCTTTGGAAGCCCCAAGGCAGGCAGATGCTTGAGTTCAGGAGTTCGAGATCAGCCTGGGCAACATGGCAAAACCCCGTCTCTAGATAAATAAATAAATAAAATTTAAAAATTAGCCAGGCATGGTAGCATGCACCTGTAGTCCCAGTTACTCAGGAGGCTAAGGCAGGAGGATTGACTGAGACCAGGAGATTGAGGTTTCAGTGAACTGAGATCACGCCACTGTGCTCCAGCCTGGGCAACAGATTGAGACACTATCTCAAAATAAAATAACTACCTGAAAGCTTTTTTAAAAAGCCAAAACCAGGGCCCTAACCCTCAGAGATTCTCATTTAATTGAGCTGAAGTAGGACCTGAGCACATAATGGTATATTTTGTTTGGTCTTGTTTTAGAAATCCAGGCAATTAAAATATGCAACCAGGGTTTCTTGTGTGTGTGTGTTTTTTTTTTTTTTTTGTAAGTTCTGGGATACATGTGCAGGATGTGCAGGTTTGTTACATAGGTAAACCTATGCCATGGTGGTTTGCTGCACCTATGGACCCATCACCTAGGTATTAAGCCCAGCATGCATTAGCTATTTCTCCTGATGCTCTCCCTCCCCCAACTCCCCACCCCACAGGCCCCAGTGTGTGTTGCTCCCCTCCCTGTGTCCATGTGTTCTCATTGCAACCAGGGTTTTTAATCTTTCTAATTACTGGTGTAAGCAATAAAGTGCCCTTGCTGATTTTTGAAACAGAAAGATATTTAACATATTTTTTGTTGATTACACAGATAAATGATCAATGTCACAAAAAGACAAATTACAAAGAAAAATCTAAATTATCTAAAATCATACTCAGAATAATTACTGTTAATGTTTTTTTTAAATAACATTTCCAGGTGAAGCACAGTGGCTCATGCCTCTAATCCCAACACTTTGGGAAGCTGAGGTTGGGGAATCACTTGAGACCAAGAGTTTGAGGCCAGCCTGGGCAATGTAATGGGACCTTGTCTCTACAGAAAATTTAAAAATTAGCTGGGCATGATGGCATACATCTGTAGTTCTAGCTACTTGGGACACTGAGGCTAGAAGAGAATCCCTTGAGCCCTGAAGTTCAAGGTTGCAGTGTGCTATGATGCTGCGACTACTCTCCAGCCTGAGTGACAGAGCAAGACCCCATATCCAAAAAAAAAAAAAAAAAAAAGCTGGGCATGTGGCTCATGCCTATAATCTCAGCACTCTGGGAAGCTGAGACACGCAGGTCACACGAGGCCAGGAGTTCAAGATCAGCCTGGCGAACATTGCGAAGCCCCATGTCTACTAAAACTACAAAAATTAGCCAAGTCGGGCACGGTGACTCACGCCTCTAATCCCAGAACTTTGGGATGCCAAGGCGGATGGATCGCCCAAGGTTGTGAGTTCAAGACCAGCCTGACTAACATGGAGAAACCCTGTCTCTACTAAAAATACAAAATTAGACGGTATGGTGGCACATGCCTGTAATCCCAACTACTCTGGAAGCTGAGGCAGGAGAATCACTTGAACCTGGGAGGCAAAGGTTGCAGTGAGCCACGATCGAGCCATTGCACTCCAGCCTGGGCGACAAGAGCGAAACTCCATCTCAAAAAAAAAAAAAAAAAAGTAGCTGAACATGGGGGTGCACATCTGTAATCCCAGATACTTGGAAGGCTGAGGTGAGGGAATATATATATACACTTTTTTTTTTTACCTTTTTTTTACATACATATTTGGTCCCTTCACAGTAAATCCCCTATACATACATAGACCAGATGTGGTGGCTTACACCTGTAATCCCAGTACTTTGGGAAGCTGAGGTGGGAGGATTGCTTGAGGCCAAGAGTTCAAGACCAGCCTGGGCAACATAGCAAGACTACATCTCTACAAAAATATATCTGTATTTTTCTATATGTTTTATGGTTTAAATCTGTGTCCTTGCCCAAATCTCATGTGGAATTGTAATCCCCGGTATTGGAGGTGGGCCTGGTAGGAGATGATTGGATCATGGAGGCAGAGTTCTCATGAATGGGTTAGCTCCATGCCCTGTGTGCTATTCCTGTGATCCTCACTGAGTTCTCATGAGATCTGATTGTTTTAAAAGTGTGTAGCACCTTCCCCCCTCTTCCTCCTGTTCCGGCCACGTAAGATGTGCCTGCTTCCTTTTCAACTTCCACCATGATTATAAGTTTCCTGAGCCCTCCCCCAAAGCCAAGCAGATGCTGCGCTCCTTCCTCTACAGCCTGCAGATGTGTGAGCCAATTAAACCTCTTTTCTTTATAAATTACCCAGTCTCAGGTGTTTCTTTATAGCAAGGCAAGCACTGACTAATACAATATGTAAATCGATGGTACAAAAGAAACAAGTTTTCCTTTTTCCTATTTTTTAAAAAAGCCCAAGAAAGGAATCAACATATTTTCAAAAGCAGAGGGGACCAAGATAGCAATGTATTCTTTCCCTCCCTAGATCTTAACAATACTTATTAGAAGTTCTGAGTTCTTAACTGACCTGTGAAGCCTGCTGTGATTTTTACCCGCTGATTTCCTGTTACGTTTATAGTCTCTAACACATGGCTTAGCTCTCAATCATAGAGTCTTTTACTCTCCCAATTATTGGTATTGGCTCCCAAACCAGAGTGTAAATTCCTGGAGTACAGAGATGGCCCCCTCCACCATTACTTTCAATATTTACTTTTTGGGGCCAAAGTACCAAATGTACTACAGGACGAATACTAAGTGTCTATTAGGAACATTTGTTGATCTTCAGTTTTGCAATTCAGTAATCTTACCGGCAGACCACTCTAGTTACTGATGCACATTTTGTGTCCCTAAAGGCCAATCTCTAGGAATGCTTAAACTTACAAATATGTCAAAGATAGCCACTTCAATTTAGACAGTCTCTAAATAATCTAGCATTTGAGGTTTTCTCCCTTCCATCGGCTCTAGAAACCTAAGCTTCCCAAAGCCTTTTTTTGCCTATTTTTCACCAAATGACAGCTGCAATGACTTTCAGAGTTCAAGCCAGTACACAAATCATACTACCATGGAAATCTGCAATTCAATGTATTTGGCAAGCTCATTACACGATAAAACTTGAGGTCAGAGATTAAATTCTACTTTGCAGCAAACTAAAAGCGGTTTGACAATATGCAACCAACAGTCTGTTCAATACAATACTTACAAATGGGAAATTTTGCTTCTGCGGTAAACATTATCATTCTTTCAGTCTTTGGTTATAAAAGCAACAAAAATAATAAGTCTATTTTTTCCCTAAAAATGATACAGAGAAGCAGTGAATGGTTTTTCTTTCTTGGTTTATATTAACTTAGAACTTCTCAGTATCACCCTGGGCAACATGGTGAGACCCCGTCTCTACAAAAACTAAAAAAATCAGCCAGGTATGGTGGCGCGTGCCTATAGTCCCAGCTTCTCCAGAATTTGAGGTAGAAGAATTGTCTGAGCCCAGGAGGTTGAGGCTTCAGTGAGCCGTGATTGTGTCCCTGCACTCCATCCTGGGTGACAGAACGAGGATCTGCTTTAATCAAACTACCTATACTATTTTATTTATTTATTTATTCATTTATTTATTTTGAGACAGAGTCTTGCTCTGTCACCCAGGCTGGAGTACAGTGGCACAATCTCGGCTCACTGCAACCTCTGCCTCCCAGGTTCAAGTGGTTCTCATTCCTCAGCCTCCTGAGTAGCTGGGATTACAAGCGTAAACCACCACCGCCTGGCTAGTATTTTGTATTTTTAGTAGAGACGGGGTTTCACCATGTTGGCCAGGTTGGTCTCCAGCTCCTGACCTCAAGTGATCAGCTTACCTTGGCCTCTCGAAGTGCTGGGATTACAGGAATGAGTCACCATGCCCAGCCTAGACCATTTTTAATATCAGCAATTTTTCAACACAGTTCTTTCTTCTTTTCTTTTCTTTTTTTTTTTTCCCCTGGTCCTTGACCCAGGATTCAATATAACCCTTTAAGAAAAAAACAAAACAAAACAAACAAACAAAAAATTTCAGTCTTTTATTTTTTCTTCTTCCTTCTTTCTTTCAATAAATATTTAGTGCCTACTATGTGCCCCCACTGTGCCAGGCATTGAACAAACAATAGTGAACCTAACACTACTTAGTCATGAAGACAGATATAAGCCAGAGGCTGTAAACTGGCAGCTTTCAGGTCTACTGCAGCCCACACATGACTTTGGTTTGGCCCACACAATATCTTTTGAATTACTTCCCGACATTGTAAAACCAGAGCATTTCACATAAAAAGTTAGAGCTCTGCCAGGCATGGTGGCTCATGCCTATAATCCCAGGACTTTGGGAGGCTGAGGTTGGTGGATCACGAGGTCAGGAGTTCAAGACTAGCCTGATCAACATGGTGAAACCCCATCTCTACTAAAAATACAAAAATTAGCCCTGTGTGGTGGCACATACCTGTAATCCCAGCTACTCAGGAGGCTGAGGCAGGAGAATCGCTTTAACCCAGGAGGTGAGGTTGCAGTGAGCAGAGATCGTGCCACTACACTCCAGCCTGGGCAACAGAGGGAGACTCTGACTCAAAAAAATAAAAATAAAAAGTAAGTGTCCTGGATTATATGAAAAAATGGGGAAATCTGCTAGCACCGAGCCTCTTACTCCCTCAAAAGAACAACTGGCAAACCCGAGTAGGGACTGCACTGGTCAGAGACATGGAGTTCTCACCAGGCCTCATGAAACCTTCTTCACTCAACACTGAGTTTACAACTGCTGTGTGAACCAGTCACAGATATAAAAACTGCACAGGTGCCAATAGTGGTGGATGTTATAAAAGAAAAGAGCTTTATTAGAGAATAGAAGAGGAGAAACTAATTTAGATTGAGGGTCAAGGATGATCTCTTGAGGCCGTGGCCTTTTTTACTCTGTTCAGTACTGGCACTCACCTCTTATGAGGCACTTATCCAAATAATAAGTGCCATTTATTGAGAGTATTGGTGCCAGGTAACTTAATTTAATTCTCACAGAAACAATTCTGCATGATCTCCATCTTGCTGATGAAACACCTGAGATGAAATACTTGCTGTTCAAGAAGGTCAGAACATTAGCCCAAATATACAGAACCACAGGTGGAAAACCTGGGGTCAGAACAAAGCCCTGATTGATGCCAAATTGCATGCTTGTTCCAGTAAAAAGAGATGCTTCAAATGAGGCCCAGTTCAATTCTAAGAGTTGGTTCTTCTCCATTCTTCCCAAAGCACATGACAAGAATATTCAATAGGGAGCTCCCCTGATTGTTTTTGCAATGAGATTGACCTTGTTCTCGGATTATACCTCCATTTACCCATAGACCAAAGCAAGTTCTCACCATTAGAGACGAGCCAGCTCTGCAGTGAAGCCCAGGATCTCTAGCCAGGTGCCTGATCATGTTTTCAATGATTCTAACCCGAGCCAGGTTTACCAGAGCAGGTGCCTTTATATTGTCAGTCCTTTCCTGCCATGTTGGTGGGAATTTCCTGCCTCCACCAATCAGCTGGGATTTCCCACCTCCATATCAACAGAACTTAAATTTTGTTTTGTCTGTATCACTTAACTAGGAGTGTGGTCATCTACAGAAATCGGATCTGATCTTTCAGGCTTTCCTCTCAAATCTCTGGATCAGAATGGATGGATGTGGCTGCATGTATTCTTTCTTTTTATTAGGTTGGTCCTAATAATACAAGGCTTTTTTGACCACTCAAATTCCTTTTCATGGTGCCTATTCCAAATTCTCCCCTAACTCATCCAGGATCCCAATTAAAAAGTATCATAAAATAGCTTCCCAAGGCATCACTGTGTTGCTACCACCCCCACACTTCAATTCAAATCAAATATTAAAGTATGACATATGACATTCTGAAAATGAAACCAATAGAAGGAATATATATATATATATACATCTCCATCCAAGGACAAGGCAAAAATTTAGGTATTCAAATTTTGGAAGAAAGCAGAATCTAAGAATTCACGGCATGATTTCTTAGCTTCCTAACACTGTGGTACTCACCACCAAGGCACTTCTACCTTTTTAGGTCTTAGTTTCCTCATTAATAAATTTGCTTTTTGGCTGAGCACGGTGGCTCACGCCTGTAATCTCAGCACTTTGGGAGGCTGAGACAGGCAGATTGCTTGAGCCCAGGAGTTCGAGACCAGCCTAGACAGTGTGGCTAAATCCTGTCTGTATAAAAAATACAAAAATTAGCTAGGCATGGTGACACATGCCTGTAGCCTCAGCTACTCAAGAGGCTGAGGTGGGAGTATCACTTGAGCCCAGGAGGTGGAGGCTGCAGTGAGTCATGATCACATCACTGCACTCCAACCTGGACAACAGAGTGAGATCCTGTCTCAAAAAAAAAAAAAAAAAAAAGTAAAAAGTAAAATAAAGGCCAGGCACAGTGGCTCACACCTGTAATTCCAGCACTTTGGGGAGGCCAAGGTAGGTGGATCACCAGGTCAGCAGATGAGACCATCCTGGCCAACAGGGTGAAATCCCATCTCTACTAAAAATACAAAAATTAGCTAGGCGTGGTGGCAGGCACCTGTAGTCCCAGCTACTGGGGAAGCTGAGGCAGGAGAATCGCTTGAACCGGGGAGGCGGAGGTTGCAGTAAGCTGAGATTGTGCCACTGCACTTCAGCCTGGGCAACAGAGCAAGACTCTGCCTCAAAAATAGTATTAATAATAAAAAATAAAAATAAATAAAAATGAATTTGCTTTCCTAGTAAACTTGGCAAATAAGCCAATATAAGAAATACTTCCCTATCCTGGTTAACACGGTGAAACCCCATCTCTACTAAAAATTAAAAAAATTTTAAAAATTAACCCAGTGTGGTGGTGGGCGCCTGTAGTCCTAGCTACTAGGGAGGCTGAGGCAGGAGAATGACGTAACACAGGAGGCAGAGCTTGCAGTGAGCCGAGATCGCACCACTGCACTCCAGCCTGGGCGACAGAGTGAGACTCCAGCCTGGGCGACAGAGCAAGACTCTGTCTCAAAAAAAAAAAAAAAAAAGAAAAGAAATCCTTCCACTTCAAGCTCACAGGAATAAGGATCATTTAGCAGTATAAAATGTCATTTTTTAAAATGTTCAGACAGAAATAAGCTGGAAGTCAAGAAGCAAAACTTCTAGGAATGTTGCAGAATTTAGAAGCGTAAATGGGAACTGAAGTCAGAGGGCTAACAGGGGAATCAGAGTTTACTATATGCCTTAACAGTTAGGGCTTGTGACATTAACACCTAAGTAAGGAAGAGAGTATAGAACTCTATATTACGCCAGAACTCAAAAAGGGCCGGCCCTTGTGAAATAGAACCTAAAAACACTTGGCCACCAGTTTGAGGAAGCAGCAAGGAAACTTGTTCCCGTGAATAGAAAAACAGTCACTGAAGAGAAACCTGAAACCCAGGCCTTTGCCCTGTGTGGAAGTGAGTTTGAACTTTACACTGTTTGCATGATACAGAGACTTCAAGGCTGAAAAATTAGCATATAATCTGCTCCAAGACCATAGAACCCACAGGTCCCCAGTCAAAGGGAAAAGGAAAAGCATTTCACAGGAACACTCCAACAAGCTAGGGTACAAAAGACTTTCACAGAAAACAACCCCTGAGGAAGATAAATTTACAGTAAAAAATTAGAAACCACATAGGGAAATAAGCTACCATGAGGAAAAGTCAGCAAATAGGACAAAGGTGATAATTTATACTGAGGGATGCCGGGCACCACAGCTCACACCCGTAATCCCAGCACTTTGGGAAGCCGAGACGAGCAGATCACCTGAGATCAGGAGCTTGAGACCAGCCTGACCAACATGGAGAAACTCTGTTTCTACTAAAAATACAAAATTAACCAGGTGTGGCGGTGCATGCCTGTAATCCCAGCTACTCGGGAGGCTGAGGCAGGAGAATCACTCGAACCTGGGAGGCGGAGGTTACGGTGAGCCGAGATCATGCCATTGCACTCCAGCCTGGGCAACAAGAGTGAGACTCCATTTCAAAAAAAAACATTATACCCAGGGACTGATTTCAGTAAAATGATCAAAAGAGAGTTTAAAATACCTATGTTTAAGATGTTTGAAGAGACAACATAAAGAATTTAAAATGTTAGACAAAAATAGATTCAATTTGATGGAACCGATGTGATTTACTGAGCACCTACTATATGCCCAGCATTGCTCTAAATACTTGAGATACGCCAGTGAACAAAAGAAAGGTTCCTGCCCTTGTAGTGCTTACATTTTAATGGGAATCAGTACAAAATGATCGATAGGATGGGGCAATCTGAGCTTTATCAACTCTTCTAGCCCTAACATTATTGGATGCTATATATAGTGAGCATAAATCTTGATCTACAGTCCTGGACAATTAAGAAATATAACTTTATTTTCCACACCTCAATTTAATTTTTATTTTAAGTCCTCATTCCATTAATCTGACAGACAATATAAAGTTTGGACTTTTCAGTTCTTTCCATCACCTTCCCGGTTATGTCGATGTGCCAGGGAGCTTTCTACCAAAGCATTAGGGAAGTAAGTCATTCTTCCTATTGTCTTTTGTAATTTTTACAACATAGCATTTGCTCAATAAATGCTTGTTGATCTAATTTAGAAAAAAATGCATAATTATTTAATGAAAAAATTTTTACCTGGAACCTACCACATTCTTAAAATATTTGATTATCAGAGGTATCTATAGTAAAGTTTCAAAACGTAAAAGAAAATAAATTAGGATCAAGGGAAAAGAAAATATGTTTCTGCGAACTGACAATAGCATTTTGTTCTAAGCACCCAAGTAGACAAGGCAAAAGGGGAAAAATTGGGAGTCAATAGTTCACATGTTCAGAAAGAAAAAAAATAAACTTTTTTTTTTTTTTTTTTGAGACAGATTCTTGCTCTGTTGCCCAGGCTGGCGTGCCATGGCACGATCTCGGCTCACTGCAACCTCCACCTCCCAGGTTCAAGCAATTCTCTGCCTCAGCCTCCCAAATAGCTGGGATTACAGGCACCCGCCACCACACCCAGCTAATTTTTTTTTTGTACTTTTAGTAGAGGCGGGGTTTCACCATCTTGGTCAGGCTCATCTTGAACCCCTGACCTCGTGATCCACCCACCTTGGCCTCCCAAAGTGTTGGGATTACAGGCGTGAGCCACCAAGCCCGGCCTCACTCAATTTTTTAAAAATTAAATATAGGAAGTCAGGAATAAAAATAATAATTTGTACTCATTGATTAATTCTATAGACATTTGACTGCCTGATATTTGCCAGTCACCACGCTAGGTGTTAGTAAAGAAACAAAACCTACAACATCAGCTCTCATGTTAAAGGAGTTCATAAAAGCAAACTGCACATATAAATGTAGAAAAATGTTAATCATGTTAAGGAATAGTTTGATAGTTATTCTATTAACAGAGGATTATCACATGTGCATTAAATAAGATTGTCCATTTTCAACTGCCCTACAAGATCTATCTGTGCCAAATGTGATTTAATCCTTTATATCTTAGATTAACAGGGATTTCTAATTTAGAGGTCAGTAAAAGGCTGTTTAGCTTTATCTCTGTATGTGCTTACACAGTGGTTAGATGAAAAGGGAAAGTTTAGTTACTTTTGAGTTGGGACAAGTATCTTTAGTGAAATTGTTTGTCCCACACTTTAGCTTCTTCATCCTATTCTTTGGTTTTCAATCACAGATATATTAAACATTATTGCTTAGTAAATTTTTTAAAAAAAGCAAATAACTTAGAAAATTAATGGTTGAACCACGGCCAGGCGCGATGGCTCATGCCTGTAATCCTAGCACTTTGGGAGGCCATCACAAGCAGATTGCCTGAGCTCAGGAGTTTGAAACTAGCCAGCAAAACATGGCAAAATCCTGTTTCTACTAAAAATACAAAAAATTAGCTAGGCATGGTGGCACACACCTGTCCCAGCTACTGAGGAGGCTGAGGCATGAGAATCTCTTGAACCCAGGAGGCAGAGGTGGCAGTGAACCGAGACTGCACCACTTCACTCCAGCCTGGGCAACAGAGTGAGACTCTGTCTCCAAAAAATAAGTAAATAAATAAATGGTTGAACCAGAACTAGTACGGTTAAGCCCTACTCTGCTAACTCCTAAAGATGATGTAGTTGTGCCTTTGGAGAAAAAGAAAGAAAAAGAAAGAATTGTGTTAAAAACTGTTCTCCCATGATCACCTTATAAGAAAAAAAAAATGCCCTTTTACTCATTGAAATGCATCCAAAAACACCTTTTACTTCAATGACAAGGAAAACAATAATAAAAACTGTATAGACATGAATTTCAGAGAAGGTCCATATAAAAGAATGCAGCAGGCCGGGCGCGGTGGCTCAAGCCTGTAATCCCAGCACTTTGGGAGGCTGAGACGGGCGGATCACAAGGTCAGGAGATCGAGACCATCCTGGCTAACATGGTGAAACCCCGTCTCTACTAAAAATACAAAAAACTAGCCGGGCGAGGTGGCGGGCGCCTGTAGTCCCAGCTACTCGGGAGGCTGAGGCAGGAGAATGGCATAAACCCGGGAGGCAGAGCTTGCAGTGAGCTGAGATCCGGCCACTGCACTCCAGCCTGGGCGACAGAGCGAGACTCCGTCTCAACAAAAAAAAAAAAAAAAAAAAGAATGCAGCAAATCAATCCTAATTGTGCTCCAAAATTACTCCTACAGTAGGTTTAAAACTGAAGTTCTGGCCGGGCGCGGTGGCTCAAGCCTGTAATCCCAGCACTTTGGGAGGCCGAGACGGGCGGATCACGAGGTCAGGAGATCGAGACCATCCTGGCTAACACAGTGAAACCCCGTCTCTACTAAAAATACAAAAAACTAGCCGGGCGAGGTGGCGGGCGCCTGTAGTCCGAGCTACTCCGGAGGCTGAGGCAGGAGAATGGCGCAAACCCGGGAGGCGGAGCTTGCAGTGAGCTGAGATCCGGCCACTGCACTCTAGCCTGGGCTACACAGCAAGACTCCGTCTCAAAAAAAAAAAAAAAAAAAAAAAAAACTGAAGTTCTTTGGGAGGCACATAACTGCTCAGGACCACAGGAACTATCCTGTGCATCAAAGTGCATTGTTAGTGTAAAGAATAAATGGTGCCCTTATGACCTGAAAGAGTTAATATTACTCCCCTCCCCCAAAATTTATTACTAGCCAGGTCTCTGAGATATGATTTGGCCCTGGAAAAAATCCTTTTGTTCCCAAGCTTTTATAGTCAAAGACCTCCCCGCTTTCTATCTCCAAACATCCATTGCTACCTAAAAACCATATTTTGTAAACCCAAATTTTAACTATAAGACTGTTTTTTCTCACGAGGCAAAGAAAAAAAGTCCTCTATGATTAATGTATTAGCTAAAAGCATAGAATGTAGAATCGGAAGATTATTTATGGTTCTTCTCTTTAGAAGCTAATAGAGTCAGATGTTAGCCTAAAAGGTTGAAAATCCTACAGTGGGATTTTTTTTTCCCAACAGATAAAAGTGGCTTCTGGAAAGCAGCATAAATACTGTCTGCAGTAAGCCATAAGCACTAATAATTTTGCTATAAGTGCTCAGTCAAAGGGAGATGAACGTGTTAAATGTTATTAAAAAATGGACAGCATATCATGTTGAAAGCCACAGTGAAATAGTAGCTTAAGTGACAAGCATTGCTTTCAGTGCTGTTTTAAGATGGACGGTGGTTGAGGGGATTTGCCAGGCCACCCTTCCCTATAGTCAAATCACATTCAGTGGCTCAAATGTAAAATGGATTGGATTTCCCATTTTAGTTTTATTTTCCCCAAGGCTGTTACATTCCTCTTTTCCCTAAATTGTTCATTCTTCTTAGGCTAATTCTGTTTGAAAGACCAGCTTTGTACAAGATAGGCAAGTAAGCATGAGACTCAATTTCACTCTTTTTTGTATTTTGAGACAGGGTCTCGCTGTCTCACCCAGGCTGAAGTGCAGTGGCACAGTCACAGTTCACTGTGGTCTAGACCTCCCGGGCTCAAGCAATCCTCCCACCTCAGCCTTCCCAGTGGCTGGGATCACAGATACACACTACCATGCCCAGCGGATTTTTGTGTTTTTTGTAGAGACAAGGATTCACTGTTGCCCAGGCTGGTCTTAAACTCCTGAACTCAAGCAATCCACCCGCCTCAGCCTCCTAAAGTGCCGGAATTACGGGCCTGAGCCACTATGCCCACCCAGCTGACTTTACTACTTTTGACATTGTTAAAATTTAATTTGGCAGAGAAGGGTGTGTTTGGGTTTTTTTTCAATAGGGTATTTCCAGTGAAAAGCTTTTTGCATTTTTGTTCCCTTTTTAAAAACCAGGAGCATTAGAAGATTCCTCTTCTTTAGGGATATTCCTGAAAATAATTGCATTTAATAAATTACTGGGAACAAATAGAGAAACAGCAATTTTTACCTCCTTTGAGAATGAATGAAACAAAGAAAAGAAAAAAAAAAAAGAAATAGCAATTTGAAAATAAAAGGCCTGAGGTATAACACTAAGACAAACATATTGTCCCTTTATAATAAAAGAGATTTCCACAGAACAGATGTGTTGGTTGTCAGTAAGGCAACACTTAGTTACTGGTTTAATTTGAGAGATGATTAAAACATTCATATGCACAGGAATGGCACTGTTACCAAGTTCTTCCACGGATGACTTTGGTCAGCGTGACCGATGAATCACAGCCTCCTGGAAGGACAGACAGCTCCGGAGGACTGCTATCTCCATGTGGGTGGAAGTATTCCAGGTGTGGGCTGGTGTTAGAGGAGGAATCCAAATCAGACTTCCTAAATATGTTCAGAATGTTGTGCAAGCATATTTATTGATGTGAAAGAAATTTGCGAATTGGCAGTGTTCAATTTCTTTTTCTTTTTTTTCTTTTCTTCAAATAGGGTCTTACTCTGTGGCCCAGGCAGGAGTGCACTGACACCATCATAGCTCCCTGCAGCCTTGAACTCCTGGGCACATGGAATCCTCTGGCTTCAGCCTCCCGTGTAGCTGGGACCACAGGTATGCACCACCACACCCAGCTAATTTTTTTATTTTTGTAGAGATGAATTCTCACTATTTTGCCCAGGCTGGTCTTGAACTTTTAGGCTCAAGCAATCCTTCCACCTCAGCCTTCCAAAGTGTTGGGATTATAGGCATTAGCCACTGCACATCTGCACATGGCCCAATTTCTTTTTTTTTTTTTTTTTTTTTTTTTTTTTTTTTTTTTTTTTTTTTGAGACGGAGTCTCGCTCTGTCGCCCAGGCTGGAGTGCAGTGGCCGGATCTCAGCTCACTGCAAGCTCCGCCTCCCGGGTTCACGCCATTCTCCGGCCTCAGCCTCCCGAGTAGCTGGGACTACAGGTGCCCGCCACCTCACCCGGCTATTTTTTGTATTTCTTAGTAGAGACGGGGTTTCACCGTGTTAGCCAGGATGGTCTCGATCTCCTGACCTCGTGATCCGCCCATCTCGGCCTCCCAAAGTGCTGGGATTACAGGCTTGAGCCACCGCGCCCGGCCCCAATTTCTTAACAGAAAACAAATCTGAAGCAAATAAGGCATAGATAGATTGATAGATTATAAATCTACATTAGTCCAGTTCCAACAGGAAACAGATGCCTTGTTCAAACTGGATAATTAAATATTGTTAAATGAAGAGATAATGTAAAAAGGTGTTATACTAGTTTACTAGGATTGTCATAACAAAATACTACAGAATGGATGGCTTAAACAATAGAAATTTCTTTTCTCAGAGTTCTGGAGGCTAGCAAGCCAAAATCAAAGTGTCAGCATGGTTCATCCCGTACTGGAGGTGTAAGGGAAAGACCTGGTCCATGCCTCTGTCCTTGACTCATAGATGGCCATCACTTCCTGGTGTCTTCACACTGTCTTCTTTTACGTGTGTCTATTTCTGAATCAAAATTTATGCATTTTCTACAAATACCACTCTCATTGGATTAGAGTCCACTTTTTTTTGTTGCTTGAGGCAGGGTCGTACTGTCACCCATGCTGGAGTGCAGTGGTGAAATTGTAGCTTACTGCAGCTTCAGACTCCTGGGCTCAAGTGATCCTCCCACTTCAGCCTCCTAAGTAGCTGGGACTACAGGTGCATGCCACCACATCTGGCCAGAGCCCACCTTTATGGCCTAATTTTAACTCGATTACCTCTGTAAAGGTCTTTTATCCAAATAAGGTCACATTTTGAGGTATTGGGGGTTAGGATTTCAACATATTAATTGGGAGAGGGGAACATAATTCAACCCATAACAGGCCAGGAGTGGTGGCGCACGCCTGTAATCTCAGTACTTTGGGAGGCCAAGGCAGGAGGATCACTTGAGGCCAGGAGTTCAAGACCAGCCTGGGCAACATGGTGAAAACCTGTCTCTACTAAAAATACAAAAATCAGCCTGGCATGGTGGCGCACGCCTGTAATCCCAGCTACTCAGGAGACTAAGGCAGGAGAATAGCTTCAACCTAGGAGATGGAGGCTGCAGTGAGCCAAGATTGCACCACTACACTCCAGCCTGGGCGACAGAGCGAGACTCTGTCAAAAAAAAAAAAAAAAAAAAAAACCAGGTGTAGACATTGCCTTGAGAAAATCAACAAGACATAGTACAGCACCCTGGGGCTAAAAACAGCAGAAAGCTCTTTCCTCTCTAGGATAGAAGATGGAGAACAATATGGAACTTAAACCATCGGAAGATTGCTTGAGCCCAGAAGGTTGAGACTGCAGTGCGCTATGCCACTGCACTCCAGCTTGAGTGAAAGAGCAAGCCTCTGTTTCTTAAAAAAAAAAAAAAAACGGCCGGGCGCGGTGGCTCACACCTGTAATCCCAGCACTTTGGGAGACTGAGGCAGGCAGATCACAAAGTCCAGAGTTCGAGACCAGACTGACAAACATGGTGAAACCCCATCTCTAGTAAAAATACAAAAATTAGCCAGGCATGGTGGTGGGTGCCTGTAATCCCAGCTACTTTGGAGGCTGAGGCAGGAGAACTGCTTGAACCCGGGAGGCAGAGGTAGCAGTGAGCCGAGATCGTGCCATGGCACTCCAGCCTAGGCAACAGAGCGAGACTCCATTTCAAAAAAAAAAAAAAAAAAAAAAAGGAAAAGATACAAAGATCTTGTGTTTTGGCTGGTAGCCAAATATTCAGGGAGGTATACCTATGAAGCATTGAGGAATTAACTACCTTCAGAGTTCTACATGGAACTCCGATAAAAGTTATTTTTATACCGCAAGTATCCTGACTACACTAGCAATCAACAATCTTTGCTTAGACATCTATTCAGAATGTGTGTAAAAATCTTTTACAGAGCCTCCCAAAATACCCTTTCCCATAGAGTGCCAGAACACTCAGTCTCCTTTGTTGAGCTCTAAACACAGTAGAAGTCATTTCTTTGGAATCACCATTGTAAGATTTTTCTATATGACTTCTGCAATGTCATAGCAGGATCTCTCTGTTGTTATATTGGCGAACAGATGTAAAGTTTTAGCTTCAATATAAAGGTTACAGCATAAATTCTGTATGCCTTCGTAAGTCCTGTGACATGGTAAATAAAGTAAAAAACCAGCATCTACACAATATGCTATAAAAGTCTCATATCGGTTTTCATCAGTAGATGAAGAGTTACATACCAAACATGTGCAAACATGTAATATTAGAGCTTTCCAACTCAAAAAAAGACTAAGCTTTTTCTCAAACTAACAATGATTATACTCCTCTGAGGGCTATGAATATGTAGAGTTTGAAGGTTTTATGTCCAACTATTCTTAAAGTTATTTGAGGGCAGAAAAAGGTCACTGGGATTTTTTTTTTTAATCATTTTACAGAAAAACAGCTGAACCGATTTACTCTAACATCTTCCAGCTTTGAAATGGGAAGAAATCTGCCCTACATGACCCTGAACAGCACAACAACATTTCAGAAAGAAAGCAAGGTTTCTTGGCTGGGCATGGGGGCTCACGCTTGTAATCACAGCATTTGGGGAGGCCAAGGCAAGTGGATCACCTGAGTTCAGGAGTTCTAGACCAGCCTGGCCGACATGGTGAAACCCTATCTCTACTAAAAGTACAAAATTAACCGGGCCTGGTGGCCCATGCCTGTAATCCCAGCTACTTGGGAGGCTGAGGGAGGAGAATTGCTTGAACCTGGGAGGTAGAAGTTGTGGTGAGCTGAGATCACAGCACTTTACTCCAGCCTGGGCAATAGAGTGAGACTCCGTCAAGAAAGAAAGAAAGAAAGAGAGAAAGAGAGAGAGAAAGAGAAAGAGAGAGAGAGAAAGAGAAAGAGAAAGAGAGAGAGAGAGAGGGAGGGAGGGAGGGAGGGAGGGAGGAAGGAAGGGAAAAAGAAAGAGAAAGCTAGAAGACTTCCGTGTTGGAATTTTGAAATTCTTGGATTTGATCAACTGTTATTTATTAAAGTTGCTACCACTCTTAAGAATATGACTTCTCGGGCCAGGCGCGGTGGCTCAAGCCTGTAATCCCAGCACTTTGGGAGGCCCAGACGGGTGAATCACGAGGTCAGGAGATCGAGACCATCCTGGCTAACACGGTGAAACCCCGTCTCTACTAAAAAATACAAAAAACCAGCCGGGCGAGGTGGCGGGCGCCTGTAGTCCCAGCTACTCGGGAGGCTGAGGCAGGAGAATGGCGTGAACCCGGGAGGTGGAGCTTGCAGTGAGCCGAGATCTGGCCACTGCACTCCAGCCTGGGCGACAGAGCAAGACCCCGTCTCAAAAAAAAAAAAAGAATATGACTTCTCGGCCGGGCTCTGGGGCTCACGCCTGTAATCCCAGCACTTTGGGAGGCCGAGGCGGGCAGATCACAAAGTCAGGAGATTGAGACCATCCTGGTTAACACGGTGAAACCCCGTCTCTACTAAAAATATTTTAAAATTTAGCCGGGCGTGGTGGCGGGCGCCTGTAGTCCTAGCTACTCAGGAGGCTGAGGCAGGAGAATGGCTTGAACCCGGGAGGCAGAGCTTGCAGTGAGCCGAGATTGCACCACTGAACTCCAGCCTGAGCAACAGAGCAGAAAAAAGAATATGACTTCTTGGTCGGTGGCTCATGCCTGCAATACCAGCTCTTTAGAAGTCCAAGGTGGGCAGATCACGGGGTCAAGAGATCGAGACCATCCTGGCCAACATGGTGAAATTCCGTCTCTACTAAAAAATACAAAACTTAGCTGGGCGTGGTGGGGTGTGCCTGTAATCCCAGCTACTTGGGAGGCTGAGGCAGGAGAATCGCCTCAACCTGCGAGGCGGAGGTTACAGTGAGCCAAGATCATGCCACCGCACTTCAGCCTGGCAGCAGAGCCAGAGTCTGTCTCAAAAAAAAAAAAAAAAAGAATATGACTTCTCATAACAAATAAATCTGAATAAGAACATTTTTTTTCCTGAAAGCTGGGTTATACCAGGTAGGAGAGAAATCAGAAACTCAAAACATCATGATTTAATTGTTACATTTACTACATTTACTATTTCTACTTGTCTACATGTATATACATAAACAAGGAGTAACATTTAAAGAAGCTGGGCCAGGCATGGTGGTACACACTTGTCATCCTAGCACTTTGGGAGGCTGAGGCAGGAGGATCCCTTGAGCCTAGGAGTTTGAGACCAGCCTGGACAATATAGTGAAACCCTCGTCTGTAAAAATAAATAAATAACTGAAAGACTATAGACTATTTTCTAAAACCCTATTAAAGTTCAACTTATTCTCACATCACAGATTTCTTTCCTTTTTCTGTCGCCCAGGCTGGAGTGCAGTGGCGCAATCTCGGCTCACTGCAAGTTCCGTCTCCCGGGTTCACTCCTTTCTCTTACCTCAGCCTCCTGAGTAGCTGGGACTACAGGCGACCGCCACCAAGCCTAGCTAATTTTTTTGCATTTTTAGTAGAGACTGGATTTCACCGTGTTAGCCAGGATAGTCTTGGTCTCCTGACCTCGTGATCCGCTCGCCTCAGCCTCCCAAAGTGCAGGGATTGCAGGCGTGCACCACCATGCCAGGCTAATTTTCTGTGTTTTTATTGGAAACAGGGTTTCACCATGTTAGCCAGGCTGGTCTCAACCACCCAAAGTGCTCAGGTGATCCAGCCACCTCAGCCACCCAAAGTGCTGGGATTATAGGTGTGAGCCACTGCGCCCAGCCATTTTTGGTGTGTGTTTGTTTCTTTGTTTGTTTTTTGAGATAGAGTCTCGCTCTGTCACCTAAAACTGGAGTGCAGTGGCGCAATCTCAGCTCACTGCAACCTCTGCCTCCCGGGTTCAAGTGATTCTCCTGCCTCAGCCTCCTGAGTAGCTGGGATTACAGGCACGCACCACCACACCTGGCTAATTTTTGTATTTTTAGTAGAGACGGGGTTTCGTCATATTGACCAGGCTGGTCTCAAACTCCTAAGCTCAAGTGATCTGCCCACCTCGGCCTCCCAAAATGCTGGGATTGCAAGCATGAGCCACCACAACCAGCCTCTCCTACATTTTTTAGTCTTTCACTCTTCACCAAAATATTAATCTTGGCTTTGAGTAGTCTCTGCTTCTAACTCACTCAATCCTTTATAAAAGTGTGTCTGTGTGTTGTCATACCATCCTCACAAGTGAGATGGTTACGAAACATGGTATATTTGTTCGTTCTAACTGATGAGCCTCTTAGAGCATATGCAGATTTCCACTGGCTGTAAGAGAAATCTATATATTGGATATGGATAGATACTCAATATATTATTGAATGTTTTATGGGATTTGGAAGGGGAGAGGAATTGGAACAATGCCCTTGAATTATTTGCCAATAAAATTCAAGAGGGAACACTTTAAAGTGGTTAACATAAAAAACGTTATGCTATGTATATTTTACTATGATAAAAAAAATTTCAAGGGGGGAAAATACCAGAAAAACATGAAAAAAAATAAATTTACATATATTGAAGGAGTTCTGGGACTACTTTGAATAAACAATATAATGGCATCAAGTTCTTTGATTATGGTATGGCAGATTTATATATCTCATGCCTAGCAGTAGAGCAAAACTGAAATGGCCAGTCAGTATAAGAAATAAAATCCAGGCCAAGCGCAGTGGCTCACGCCTGTAATCCCAGCACTTTGGGAGGCTGAGGCAGGTGGATCACGAGGTCAGGAGATCAAGACCATCCTGGCTAACGCTGTGAAACCCCGTCTCTACTAAAAAATACAAAAAATTAGCCGGGCGTGGTGGCAACGCCTGTAGTCCCAGCTACTCAGGAGGCTGAGGCAGGAGAATCACTTGAACCCGGGAGGCGGAGCTTGCAGTGAGCCGAGATGGTGCCACTGCACTTCAGCCTGGGCGACAGAGCAAGACTCTGTCTCAAAAAAAAAAAAAAAAAAAAAAAAATTAGCCGGGAGTGGTGGCAGGCGCCTGTAGTCCCAGCTATTCAGGAGGCTGAGGCAGGAGAAAGGCGTGAACCTGGGAGGCGGAGCTTGCAGTGAGCCACTGCACTCCAGCCTGGGCGACAGAGTGAGACTGTCTCAAAAAAAAATAAAAATAAAAAAATAAAATCCAGCCAGCCATCAGATTTTGTGTTAGTGAAGTATGATTATAGTCACTTAAAGAGTAAAAGTAACACTTCTCAATTTTTAATTTCAAGAATTAAGACAGGCCCGGCGCGGTGGATCAAGCCTGTAATCCCAGCACTTTGGGAGGCCGAGACGGGCGGATCACAAAGTCACGAGATCGAGACTATCCTGGCTAACATGGTGAAACCCCGTCTCTACTAAAAAATACAAAAAAACTAGCCGGGCGAGGTGGCGGGCGCCTGTAGTCCCAGCTACTCGGGAGGCTGAGGCAGGAGAATGGCGTAAACCCGGGAGGTGGAGCTTGCAGTGAGCCGAGATCTGGCCACTGCACTCCAACCTGGGCGACAGAGACTCCGTCTCCAAAAAAAAAAAAAAAAGAATTAAGACATATCTATCATCCTAGAATTACAAAATGTTAAGACAGGAAGAGACCATTTTTTACTAATAAAGAATACTGGCTGGACTGGGCGCAATGGCACATGCCTGTAATCCCAGCACTTTGGGAGGCTGAGGTGAGCAGATCACAAGGTCAAGAGTTCAAGACCAGCCTTGCCAATATGGTGAAACTCCATCTCTACTAAAAATACAAAAATTAGCCAGGCACGGTGGCTTATGCCTATAGTTCCAGCTACTTGGGAGGCTGAGGCAGGAGGATCGCTTGAATCCAGGAGGTGGAGGTTGCAGTGAGCTGAGGTTGAGCCACTGCACTCCAGCCTGGGTGACAGAATAAGACTCTGTCTCAAAAAAAAAAAAAATTACTGGCCGGGCACGGTGGCTCATGTCTGTAATCCTAGCACTTTGGGAGGCCAAGGCGGGTGGATAGATCATTTGCGGCCAGGAGTTCAAGACCAGCCTCCTCAACACGGTGAAACCCCGTCTCTACCAAAAATACAAAAATTAGCCAGGTGATAGTGTAATCCCAGCTACTCGAGGGGCTGAGGCAGGAGAATCGCTTGAGCCTGAGAGGCGGAGGTTGTGGTGAGCTGAGATCGTACCGCTGCACTTCAGTCTGGGCAACAGAGCAAGACTCTGTCTCAAGAAAAAAAAGAATACTGATCCCAGATGAGAATAAAATATTTGCCCCAAATTACACTGTTACTCTAGACTGTGGGTCTTCAATCATTGATACAACAAATTTGTATTTGGTGCCTAAAACATGCCAGGCATTGTGAATTGTTGGGACTATAGAGATGAGTAGGACACTTAGACCCTGCCCACATGGAAGTGCATGTCAAACAGGATAGCAGACGTAGGTAGATGGTTGCAGTGTAGTGTGATGAGTGCAATGGTGCAAAGACATACACACTTCCCCAGCAGTACAGAGAGTGATTCTGTCTCAAGAGGTCTTTATGAGAAAATGAGAAAAAGTAAAGAGATGTCTTCATAAAGAGAAGGCGTTCTTTTTTTTTTTTTTTTTTTTTTTGAGACATTGTATCGTTCTGTCGCCAGGCTGGAGTGAAGTGGCAAGATCTCGGCTCACTGCAACCTCTGACTCCCTGGTTCAAGGGAGTCTCCTGCCTCAGCCCTCAGCCTCCCGACTAGCTGGGATTACAGGCAAGCACCACCATGCCCAGTTAATTTTTGTATTTTTAGTAGAGATGGGGTTTCACCATGTTGGCCAGGATGGTCTCGATCTCCTGACCTCGTGATCCGCCTGCCTTGGCCTCCCAAAGTGCTGGGATTACAGGTGCGAGCCACCGCGCCTGGCAAAGAGAAGGCATTCTTTAACCAGATCTCCATTTAATAAGTAAAGTAGGAAGAAAAAGGAGACATCACAGAGTCTGAAGTTCAGCATGGCTACAAGGATGGGGGACAGGTGAAAAATGGGGCAGGAGGAAAGAATGGAAAAATCATGCAGCTTGAAGGGAAGATAGAATTGCAGATGTCTAATGAACTTGTGCTAAATCACTTAGATTTTATTCTGGAGGCCACGAAGGTAAGACATTCAAGCTGGAAGTGGAAACTGTATTTTTGAAAGAGAACTCTCACTCACAGTGGGCTGGAGAATGGATTATAAAGAAAGAAACTGGAGCCTGGAAGGTCCATTGCCAAGCTGCAGCAATGGTACACTCACTACTTTATTTTCGTTTTCCAGCGAAGACCTTTGGGACTATGATGTTTTCACCCTCCAATATAAAGCCAAGATGTCAAACTGTGAACTGCAGTTCAACCCTGACCAGTCACTGGCTTCTTCTGAAGCTTCTACTACTTCCCCGTCTTCATATGGACGGAGCATTCCTTTTCCCTCAAATACATCAAAATGTACTCCTAGGGGCCAGGCGCAGTGACTCACACCTATAATCCCAGGATTTTGGGAGGCTGAGGCAGGTGGATCATTTGAGTTCAGGAATTCAAGACCAGCCTGGCCAGCATGGTGAAAGCCTGTCTTGTACTAAAAATACAAAAATTAGCCGGGTGGGATGGCAAGTGCCTGTAATCCCAGCTACTTGGGAGGCTGAGGCAGGAGAATTGCTTGAACCTGGGAGGTAGAAGTTGCAATGAACCAAGATTATGCCCCTGTACTCCAGCCTGGGTGACAGAGCAAGACTCCATCTCAAAAAAAAAAAAAAAAAAAAAAAAAAATTTTTGTTCCTGTCTCTAAGACTTTCCTAGAGTGGAGAAATGGGATTGTCTCTCTAAACAATAGTATACAGATGGGCACAAAGAGGATATGGGTTTGCATCTGAAGATACAGATCTGGAAGGCATCTGTGAAGCACGAAGTCACAGAAAGAATCCAATCACCCAGGGAAACACACAAAACAGAAGAAAAAGGCTTAAAGAGGCTGGGCGCGGTGGCTCAAGCCTGTAATCCCAGCACTTTGGGAGGCCGAGGCGGGTGGATCACGAGGTCAGGAGATCGAGACTATCCTGGCTAACATGGTGAAACCCCGTCTCTACTAAAAATACAAAAAACTAGCCGGGCGTGGTGGCGGGCGCCTGTAGTCTCAGCTACTCAGGAGGCTGAGGCGGGAGAATGGCGTGAACCCGGGAGGCGGAGCTTGCAGTGAGCTGAGATCACGCCACTGCACTCCAGCCTGGGAGCACAGCGAGACTCCGTCTCAAAAAAAAAAAAAAAAAAGAAAAAGGCTTAAAGAGTGGACAGAAGGCCAGGCACAGTGGCTCACACCTGTAATCCCAGCACTTTGGCAGGCTAAGGCAGGACAATAGCTTGAACCTGGGAGGTGGAGGTTGCAGTGAGTGGAGATCGCCCCATTGCACTCTAGCCTGGGCAACAGATAGAGACTCCAACTCAAGAAAAAAAAAGAGTGGACAGAAGATAGGGAATCAGGCAAAGAAATTAGTGAAGACTACCCACCTGGAATAACCAACAAGGGCATCCACAGATATGAAATATCCCAAAGCCATACCAAACAGGCAGGTTATTTATATGTAAGCCAAATTTCAGCTGCCTGCCTGGCCCCCACATTCTTCAGTCATCTTGGTTCAATCTATCCTTTAAGATTAAAATATCAGGCTGGGCCCAGTGGCTCACACCTGTAATTCCAGCATTTTGGGAGGCCGAGGTGGGCGGATCACGAGGTCAGAAGTTTGAGACCAGCCTGACCAACACGGTGAAAACCCGTCTCTACTAAAAATGCAAAAATTAGTCAGGCATGGTGGTGGGCGCCTGTAATCTCAGGCACACAGGAGGCTGAGGCAGGAGAATCGCTTGAACCCAGGAGGCAGAGGTTGCAGTGAGCCAAGATCGCACCACTGTACTCCAGCCTGGGTGACAGAGTGAGACTCTGTCTCAAAAAAAAAAAAAAAAAAAAAAAAAAGATTAAAATATCCTGTGGAAGTCAGGTGTTGTGGCACATGCCTGTAGTCCCAGTTACTCAGGAGGCTAAGGCAGGAGGATTGCTTGAGCCCAGGAGGTTGAGACTCGAGACTGCAGTGAGCCATGATTGCATCACTGTACTCCAGCCTGGGCGACAGAGCAAGACTTTGTCTCAAAAAAAAAAAAAAAAAAAATTATCCCATGGAACTGCAAATTAATACAATCCGTAAAGCAGATCATTTGAGAATGTCTACTAAAATTTTAAGCACACATGTATTTTATCTAGCAATTCTACTCTGAGGGATTTATCCTATAAACATATTGCCACATTTGTAAAATTACTTTTAAAGGATTAGTTAAGTAAATCATGGTACTTTTAACCATGAAATACTATGCAGCCAAAATCTATTAAAAGTGGAGGAGGGGGCTCTATCTGTAGTAATATGGAAAGATATAACAAACATATACCATTACATGGAAAAAAAAAAAAAAAACACAGAAGGTTATGCAAAGTATGCTACCAATTGTGTGAGGAAAAAATAATGTGTAAACTTCTGTGTTAAACAAATGTTTAATATCTCTTGAAGAACACTCAAGCAATTGATAACAATGGTGGCTGGGAGCCACTAAGATTAGTGGCTCACACCTGTAATCTCAGCACTTTGGTAGGCTGAGGCAGGTGGATCACCTGAGGTCAGGAGTTCAAGACTAGCTTGGCCAACATGGTGAAACCCTGTCCCTACTAAAAATACAAAAATTAGCTGGGCCTGGTGATGTGTGCCTGTAATCCCAGCTATTCTGGAGGCTGAGGCAGGAGAATTTCTTGAACCCACGAGGCAGAGGTTGCAGTAAGCTGGGCTTGAACCACTGCACTCCAGCCTGGGCAGCACAGCAAGACTCTGTCTCAAAAACAAACAAACAGGCCGGGCGCGGTGGCTCAAGCCTGTAATCCCAGCACTTTGGGAGGCTGAGACGGGCGGATCACGAGGTCAGGAGATTGAGACCATCCTGGCTAACACAGTGAAACCCCGTCTCTACTAAAAATACAAAAAACTAGCCGGACGAGGTGGCGGGCGCCTGTAGTCCCAGCTACTCGGGAGGCTGAGGCAGGAGAATGGCGTAAACCCGGGAGGCAGAGCTTGCAGCGAGCTGAGATCTGGCCACTGCACTCCAGCCCCAGCGGCAGAGCGAGACTCTGTCTCAAAAAACAAACAAACAAACAAACAAAAAAGATAACAATGATACCTACATAGCTAGGAAACTGAAGAGGAAAGGGTGCTTATTTTTCATTATATACCCTTTTGAACTTTTTGAATTTTATACCATGTGTGTGTAATACCTGTTTAAAAATTAAGGTTAGCCGGGCGCGGTGGCTCAAGCCTGTAATCCCAGCACTTTGGGAGGCCGAGACGGGCGGATCACGAGGTCAGGAGATCGAGACCATCCTGGCGAACACGGTGAAACCCCGTCTCTACTAAAAAATACAAAAAACTAGCCGGGCGCGGTGGCGGGCGCCTGTAGTCCCAGCTACTCGGGAGGCTGAGGCAGGAGAAAGGCGTAAACCCGGGGGGCGGAGCTTGCAGTGAGCTGAGATCCGGCCACTGCACTCCAGCCCGGGCGACAGAGCCAGACTCCGTCTCAAAAAAAAAAAAAAAAAAAAATTAAGGTTAGTTTAAAAAATGAGCTGGGCATGATGGCATGTGCTTGTAATCCCAGCAACTCGCAAGGGTGAGGCAGGAGGATCCCTTAAGCCTAAGAATTTGAGACCAGCCTGGACAACCCACTAAGACCCCATCTCAAGATAAAATAAAATATCAAAATAAAATAAATGTTAAAAGTAAGCAATTACACCATCCTGGCCAACGTGGTGAAACCCCATCTCTACTAAAAATACAAAAATTGGGCATGGTGGCGCGCAGCTGTAGTCCCAGCTACTCGGGAGCCTGAGGCAGGAGAATTGCTTGAATCCGGGAGGTGGAGGTTGCAGTGAGCTGAGATCGCGCCACTGCACTCCAGCCTGCCAATAAAGCGAGACTCCGTCTCAAAAATAATAATAATAGTAAGCAATTACATAAGAATTGTTTAAGCAAGAAAACATTTACAATGAAATAAAGAAAGAAAAAAAAATTTTTTTTTTTGAGACGGAGTCTTGCTGTGTCACCCAGACTGGAGCGCAGTGGCATGATCTCAACTAACTGAAACCTCTGCCTCCTGGGTTCAAGCAATTCCCCTGACTCAGCCTCCCAAGTAGCTGGGACTATAGGTGCCGCCCACCATGCCCAGCTAATTTTTGTATTTTTAGTAGAGACGGGGCTTCACCATTTTGGTCAGGTTGATCTTGAACTCCTGACCTCAGGTGATCCGCCCACCTTGGCCTCCCAAAATGCTGGGATTACAGGTGTGAGCCACTAATCCTAGTGGCTCCCAGCTACCATTGTTATCAATTTCTTGAGTATTCTTCAAGAGATATTAAACATTTGTTTAACATAGAAGTTTACACATTATTTTTTTCCTCACACAAATGGTAGCGCCTGGCCAGAAAAAAAATTTTACGTTAAAATAACTCACTTTCCCACTTCACCATTAGTTTTACAGGGGAAAACTAATGTCCCTCCTAATATCTTCGAGGATTCTTGGGGAGAAGAGAGGACTTGCATTTCTCCTAGTGACCTCCAATTCTGATATCTTGGTTTCACTGGATTCTTAGGCTCAACTCCCATTCCTGACTCCTACATATGCTACTTAACACTGTGAACAGTGGCAGAAGTCACTGACTCTAATTAAGCCTGTTTTTCCCTACAAAGCCCTCCTTAGAGCTCTTTTCAAAACTCTTGTCTACTAGTAACAGGAATGGGGATGTCTTTTCTCCTTCTAGTTAGTACTCAATCAAAACATTTGAGCCAGGCACAGTGGCTCACATCTGTAATCCCAACATTTTGAGAGGCCAAGGCATGAGGATTCTTTGAGCCCAGGAGTTCAAGACCAGCCTGGACAACACAGTCAGACCCCATCTCTACAAAAAATTTTTAAAAAATAGCTGGGCACAGTGGTGTATGCCTGTGGTCCTAGCTATTCAGGGGGGCTGAAGTGGGAGGATTGCTTGAGCCCAGGAGTTTGAGGTTGCTGTGAACCGTGATCACAGTACTATATTCCAGCCTGGGCAATAGAGCAAGATTCTGTCTCAAAAAAAAAAAAAAAAACAACTTTCTTTTTTTTATGTATGAGTTCCAGTTACCTCCACAATAGAGAACAGCTTACCCAAGTGGTGCCAGCAACCAGCCAACACCACCAGGCATCTAAAGCTTTGAAGCCTGTACATGACTTCAGTCCCTGTCCATCACTTCTCTCTCCCAGAGATCTGCCACTACTGGGGCATCTCTGTGGTGTGGCCAAGTCACTAAATCAAAGTCCTCAACATTTGTCCTAATTCCATATTCACTATTTCTGGCCATGTCCTTCCTCCCTCCTCCAGTGGCTCCACTATAGTCCAGTTGCTCACCCTGTAGTCTAGACCCAGTCTTTAGAGAGTCCTCTCCTAGCAAGTGGAGCAGGGTAAGAACACTGGACCAATCAGGCCGGGCACAGTGGCTCACACCTGTAATCCCAGTACTTTGGGAGGCTGAGGTGGATAGATGGCTTGAGGCCAGGAGTTTGAGACCAGCCTGGCCAATATGGTGAAACCTCACCTCTACTAAAAACACAAAAATTATCCAGGTGTGGTGGCACGCAACTATAAGTCCAGCAACTCAGGAGGCTGAGGCAGGAGAGTCGCTTGAGCCTGGGAGGTGAAGGATGTGATGCAGTGAGACGAGATTGCACCACTGAACTCCAACCTGTGCAACAGAGCAAGACTCTGTCTCTCAAAAAACAAACAAACAAACAAACAAACAAAGACCAATCAAAGCCTGCCTGCCCAGGAACCTGTGATCCTCTGTAACTTGCCATTTCTGCCATGAATTTTTTGGTCTTGACCACTCTAGGAAGTTCATACAATACTGCATACCTTCTGCCTAAAACCACCTTTTTTTTTTTTTTTTGAGAGAAAGTCTCGCTCTGTCACACAGCGGCTAGGCTGGAGTGCAGTGGCTCGATCGCGGCTCACTACAATCTCTGCCTCCTGAGTTTAAGCAATTCTCTGCCTCAGCCTCCCAAGTAGCTGGGATTACAGCTGCGCACCACCACACCCAGCTAATTTTTGTATTTTTAGTAGAGACAGAGTTTTACCATCTGGGCTAGGCTGGTCTGGTCTTGAACAGGCCTGAGCCACTGTGCCCAGTCTGAAACTTCCTTTCTTAAACTATTGCTTCAAGCATCATCTCAAGCAGTTTAGAAGAACTTCTCTGTAACCCCAGTTCTTTGGGAGGTCTCAGGCAGATCGCCTGAGGTCAGGAGTTTGAGACCAGCCTGGCCAACATGGTGAAACCCCGTCTCTACTAAAACTACAAAAATTAGCTTGGTGTGGTGGCACACACCTGTAATCCCAGCTACTTGGGAGGCAGAGGTAGGAGAATCACTTGAACCCAGGAGGCAGAGACTGCAGTGAGCCGAGATCGCACCACTGCACTCCAACCTGGGAGACAGCAAGACTCCATCTCAAAAAAAAAAAATCATCTGACTTTGAAGTCTCCTTCAAGAACTAAAATATCCTGTGCAGGTGAATTTGTTAGCAATGGCTGGTTACGTGTAGTATTCCTAGCAAAGATGCACTCTTAGCTCAGCTCTAGAGGGATGACTAAAGCTGACATGCAGCTGGGTATGGCACCAGAGTTCAAAACTGCTTTAGACAGGATCCCAAAATGGAACCCAGAGGTCAGCCACCTGGATGCTAATCTTCCATCCTGCAGGGTTTATTCTGACAGAATTTCTATATTAGTCCCCACCTAAATCTCATGTCGAACTGTTATCGCCAGTATTGGAAGTGGGGCCTGATGGGAGGTGATTGGATCGTGGGGGTGGATTTCTCATGAATGGTTTAGCACCATCCCCTTGGTGCTGCCCTCACGATAGTGAGTGAGTTCACATAAGCTGGTTATTTAAAAGTGTGTGACACCTCTCCCCAGCTCTCTGTCTTACTCCTGCTTTCACCATGTGAGACACGTGCTCCCCCTTCACCTTCCACCATGATTCGAAGTTTACCAAGGCCTCCCAGACACAAGTGCCACTATGCTTCCTGTATAGCCTGTGGAGCCTGTAGAGTCATGAGCCAATGAAACCTCTTTTTTTATATATATTACCCAATCTCAGGTATTTCTTATTGCTTTTTTTTTTTTTTTTTTTTTTTTGAGACGGAGTCTCACTCTGTCACCCAAGCTGGAGTGCAGTGGCTTGATCTTGGCTCACTGCAACCTCCGCCCCCTGGGGTTCAAGCAGTTCTCCTGCCTCAGCCTCCCGAGTAGCTGGGATTACAGGCGCCTGCCACTACACCTGGCTAATGTTTGTATTTTTAGTACAGATGGGGTTTCACCATGTTGGCCAGGCTGACTTCAAGTGATCCACCTGCCTCAGCCTCCCAAAGTGCTGGGATTACAGGCGTGAGCCACCGTGCCCGCATGTATTTCTTTATAGCAATGCAAGAATGGCCTAATACAATTCTATACCATGATATTTGAATTCAGGTGATTCAAATACTATCTCATGTATGACGGGACACCTGGGACCCCCTCCAATATATCTGGGGATTCTATAGAAAACAACTTTCTTCTCATCTCTTGTTCCAATGTCCTGTACCTGCTAAATTCTCAATCCCTCTCACATGTCATCTTCTGAAGCTTTTTCTCTTTCTTTTCTTTCTTTCCTCTTTTTTTTTTTTTTTTTTTAAAGATGGAGTCTTGCTCTGTCGCCCAGGCTGGGAGTGCAGTGGCGCAATTTTGGCCCACTGCAACCTCTGCCTCCCAGATTCAAGCAATTCTCCTGCCTCAGCCTCCTGAGTAGCTGGGATTACAGGTTCATGCCACCATACCTGGCTAATTTTTTTTTTTTTTTTTTTTTTTTTTTTTGTATTTTTAGTAGAGATGAGATTTCACCATGTTGGTCAGCCTGGTCTCGAACTCCTGGTCTCGATCTGCCCAACTCGGCGTCCCAAAGTGCTGGAATTACAGACATGAGCCACTGTGCCCGGCCTTCTTTTTATATATATATATATATTTAGATGGCGTCTCACTCTGTCACCCAGGCTGGAGTGCAGTTAGCACAATCTCAGCTCACTGCAACCTCTGAACCCTAAATTCAAGTAATTCTCCTGCCTCAGCGTCCCAAGTAGCTGGGATTACAGGTGCCCACCAGCAAGCCTGTCTAATTTTTGTATTTTTAGTAGAGATTGGGTTTCACCATGTTGGCCGGTCTGGTCTCAAACTCCTGATCTCAAGTGATCCACCCGCCTCAGCCTCCCAGAGTGCTGGGATTACAGGCGTGAGCCATCTCGCCCATCCTTGGGAAGTTTTTTTCTTTTTTTCTTTCTTTTTTGTTTTTTTTGAGACTGAGTCTCACACTGTTGCCTAGGCTGGAGTGCAGTGGCGCCATCTCAGCTCACTGCAACCTCTGCCTCCCAGGTTCAAGCAATTCTCCTACCCCAGCCTCCTGAGTAGCTGGGATTACAGCCACCCATGACCATGCCCAGCTAATTTTTTGTATTTTTAGTAGAGACGGGGTTTCACTATGTTGGCCAGGCTGGTCTCGAACTCCTGACCTCATGATCCGCCTGCCTCGGCCTCCCAAAGTGCTGGGATTACAGGCATGAGCCACCGTGCCCAGCCTGAGCAGCTTTTCTCTACCTCCAAAATCTCATTTTCAAAGGATCCCACCCTCTGACCCTTCCCTCTTATTCTTTTTCTTTTCTTAAGAGAGGGTCTCATTCTGGCCCCCAGGCTGCAGTGCATTGGCACTATCAGGGCTCATTACAGCCTTGACCTCCTGGGCTCAAGCAATCCTCCCACCTCATCCTCCCAAATAGCTGAGACTATAGGCATATGCCACCACATCCAGCTAATTTTTACTTTTTTTGTAGAGACAGGGTTTCACCAAGTTGCCCAGGCTGGCCTTGAACTCCTGAGCTCAAGTGATTTGCCCACCTCAGCCTCCCAAATTGCTGGGATTTAAGGCGTGCATCACCACACTCAGCTGGAACACCCTTTTTACTTGCAAGAACAACTGAGAGATGTATGATTATTTAGGCTTCGGTGTTTGGCACATTGTCTCAATATTAAATGAAGTGAATCTGTCACTTTAAGGAATACAGCTGACACTGTTGGTTGCCAGTAATAAAATTTGAGCTTTCAAGCAAAAACTAGAATTTTCAAAAACTTGAGTCTGCCACTGTGAGCTTAAAACCTTCCCAATACTTAAAACTTTTCTGCTGAGATCAATGGTGATAATAACAAATGTGATTCTTTTAATATTGTGTAATGTAAAGCACCAATACTTGGAAGATCTGTGTGATTCAGGGAACCAATATTTTCCACATAACCAGTGCATGATGTTACAAAATTATGTACGGGCAAAAGATCCATTCATAGAGCAAAATAAATCAATGAATTTTAATGTAAGAGTACAAAAAGTTCATTGAGGCCGGGCGCGGTGGCTCAAGCCTGTAATCCCAGCACTTTGGGAGGCCGAGACGGGCGGATCACGAGGTCAGGAGATAGAGACCATCCTGGCTAACACGGGGAAACCCCATCTCTACTAAAAAATACAAAAAACTAGCTGGGCGAGGTGGCGGGCGCCTGTAGGCCCAGCTACTCGGGAGGCTGAGGCAGGAGAATGGCGTGAACCCGGGAGGCGGAGCTTGCAGTGAGCTGAGATCCGGCCACTGCACTCCAGCCTGGGCAACAGAGGGAGACTCCGTCTCAAAACAAAAACAAAAACACAAACAAACAAAAAAAACACAAAAAGTTCATTGATATGAATTCAGATTCTACACTGCAACTACATTTTAAGAAATTACCACTTATCAAGTTTTGGTAAGGGACCAAAGAATAACACCTATGGTTATCTAAAAATGCTACTAAAATACTCCTCTGTTTTCCAGCTTTATGTCTATGGAGGGCTGAATTTTCTTCAACTACTTCAACCAAAATAACATTGCAACACATTGATTGCAAAAGCAACTATAAGAAACAAGTGACTTTTTTTTTTTTTTTTTTTTTGCTCTTGTTGCCCAGGCTGGATGTGCAATGGCACCATCTTGGCTCACTGCAACCTCTGCCTCCCGGGTTCAAGTGATTCTCCTGCCTCAGCCTCCCTAGTAGCTGGGATTACAGGCATGTGCCACCACGCCCGGCACATTTTGTATTTTTAGTAGAGACAGGGTTCCTCCATGTTGGTCAGGCTGGTCTCGAACTCCTGACCTCAGGTAATCCACCCACCTCGGTCTCCCAAAGTGCTGGGATTACAGGCATGAGCCACCGTGCCCGGCCCCAAGTGTCTTTTATTAGACCAAATATAAAACAAATTTGCAAAAATGTGAAACATCATTCTTCTTACTAAATCCTTTTTGTTTTGGAATAAATAGTTATTTTCCTAAAATACATGTCATTTGTGCTAACATGTATAGGGCTTTTGTTATTTTAAAATGAATTAGTGATTATATATTTTTTAAAGTTTCTCTAATTTCTAATACAGTAAACATCGATAAATAGAACTCACAAAATCAAAGCTCTTTTTTTTAAGAGTAGAAATGGGATGCTGAGACCAAAAAGTTTAAGAACTTCTGGTTTCACCGAACAGAAAAAGTCACTTTAGAACGTATTTGTTTTTTGTTCAGGGAAAGTCGATGACTGGTCTTCCTTAGTTATGTAAATATATGATGAACAGGCACCTACTGCTCTGGGAGAAGGGGTAAAAGGACCTTTTGTGCCTTGACAAAGTCTGTCCCTCGAAGCTTGGTATACAGAGGTAGTCACTAGGAGTAAATCTGCATGAGGACCAAGAAGCATCCTGGGAAGAAAGCAAACAAACCCTGGCCCCTTCTGTTTGAGATTCAATGTCCTTGCAACCACTCAGAAGCCTTGAGAACTGGTGGGAACAAAGGACATCAAAGGCTTCAAAGGGTTAAACGCACCGTGAGACAGAGAAGAATTCTGCACAGGTGACCGGGGCCTAGAAGGCTACATGGGAGGAATCGCTCCTGCAGTGTGAAATTGAGGATGCCAAACCTCTCTGGATCTCTGGATTTGTCCCAGTAATTCTGTCTTGGGAATAATGACTGAGCATGAATGTGAACTAGAATAGAGAGATTCTCTGGGAACCCGTATGTGTGTATCTGCAGAGACCTGAAATAGCAGTGGCATCATTCCAGCAGTGGGGCCGGGCCTGGGCTGAATCACCCTTCAGCAGTGCTAACCAACAAGTGATGATATAAGAAGCAGCAATCCAGTCGGGCGCGGTGCCTCACACCTGTAATCCCAGCACTTTGGGAGGCTGAAGTGGGTGGATTACAAGGTTGAGACCAGCCTGACCAACGTGGGAAACCCCATCTTTACTAAAAATACAAAAATTAGCCGGGCGTGGTGGCGCATGCCTGTGATCCCAGCTACTCAGGAGGCTGAGGCAGGAGAATCGCTTGAACCCAGGAGCTGGAGGTTGCAGTGCGCTGAGATCACACCACTGCACTCCAGCCTGGGCAACAGTGTGAGACGCTGTCTCAAAAAAAAAAAAAAAAAAAAGCAGCAACCCTAAACCAGAGCCCGCTGAGGAACTGATTTAATTCTGTAGCTTTTTTGCTGCTTGATGTTTGAGAGCAGACCTGATCACTTTGAACTGAATAAGCCCCTATTATTCTGGAATAATTGGAGGATGATGGACAGTTTTAAAAGAGGGATTCTGTGGTCAGGCATGTAGCTCATGCCTGTAATCACAGCACTTTAAGAGGCTGAGGCAGGAGGATTGCTTGAACCCAGGAGTTCAGGATGAGCTTGAGCAACATAGCGAGATGCCATCACTACAAGAAGAAAAAAAAGGATAAATACAGAGTGCTTCAGAAACAGATAGAGAGGTATCCAACCAAGTCTAAAGGAAATATAGAAAAAACTTCCCAAAGTACATTAATCAGGACACTTATTGCCAGCTGGTAAAACCAGAATCCTAAATATCAATGATTTAACATAATTAATTAATATTAAATATTTATATTTTGTTCTGCACCAACACATTTCCTCTTCCTCTTTCTTTCTTTCTTTCTTTCTTTCTCTCTCTCTCTCTCTCTCTGTCTCTCTCTCTCTCTCTCTCCCCCCCCCCCCCGCTTTCTGTTGTTAAGATGGAGTCTTGCTCTGTTGCTGAGGCTGGAGTGCAGTGGCGCGATCATGGCTCAACCTGTGCCTCCCGGGTTCAAGTGATTCTCCTGCCTCAGCCTCACAAGTAGCTAGGATTACAGGCATGTGCCACCACACCCAGCTAACTTTTGTATTTTTAGTAGAGACAGGGTTTTGCCATGTTGGTTAGGCTGGTCTCAAAATCCTGACCTCAAGTGATCCTCCCATTTTGGCCTCCCAAAGTGTTGGGATTACAGACATGAGCCACCACGCCTGGCCAAACCCACAACTTTCACTTACACTCCATTCTCCAGAACCAGTCACATGGCCCCACCTAGATGAAAGAGAAATGGATAATATAGGTTTTCTGTGTCCCAGGAAAGAAATGAAATGGTTTGGTGAACACATAGCATTTTCTCTGCCACACAGAAATGATTTCTGAGTTAAAGAATGAGGGAGTGATGCCCAGCGCGGTGGCTCACATCTGTAATCCCAGCACTTTCGGAGGCCAAGGCGGGTGGATCACCAGAGTTCAGGAGTTCAAGACCAACCTGATCAATAAGGAGAAATCCCATCTCTACTAAAACTACAAAAATTAGCTGGGCTTGGTGGCACATGCCTGTAATCCCAGCTACTCGGGAGGCTGAGGCAGGAGAATCGGTTGAACCTGGGAAGCAGAGGTTGCAGTGAGCCAAGATGGCGCTATTGCATTGCTTCGGGAAACAAGAGCGAAATTCTGCCTTAAAAAAAAAAAAAAAAGAATGAGGGAGTGTATGGAGAAGGTGAAGGTGGAGAGTGAGCATTTTGGATACAGAGCACTGCATATTTATTAAAAGCCCCAGACTGGCTGGGCACGGTGGCTCACGCCTATAATCCTAGCACTTTAGGAGGCTGGGCCAGCGGATCACCTGAGGTCAGGAGTTCGAGACCAGCCTGGCCAACATGGTGAAACCTTGTCTTTACTAAAAATACAAAAATTAGCCAGGCGTGGTGGCATGCATCTGTAGTCCCAGCTACTCAGGAAGCTGAGGCACAAGAATTGCTTGAACTCAGGAAGTGGAGGTTGCAGTGAGCCAAGATCATACCACTGCATTCCAGCCTGGGTGACAGAGGAAGGATCTTGGTGGGAAGTGACTGGAGTCAAAAATGTCAGGGGAAGGTGTGATAAGCTGTGAGACTAAAAAAGTAAGCAGGGCCCTAGCATAAAGAGTCTGTGTGCCATGTAAACTAAACTGGGTTTTTATCCAGTTTAGTTTACATGGCACACGTGGAGAGCCATTCAAGGATTTTAAACAAGGGAGTGATGTGACCACATCTTAGCTTCTGAAAGATCATTTGGGCTGAGGCATAGAGATCAGATTGGAGGCCAGAAACAGTAGCTCACGCCTGTCATTCCAGCGCTTTGGGAGAGCAGGGTAGGAGGATCATTTGAGGCCAGGAGTTCAAGACCAGCCTGGGCAACAAGCAAGACCCCACCTCTAAAAATAAACTTGTTTAAAAAAATTGCGTGAATGAAGACTGTGGCAATGAGGGGTGAGCAAGAGGGGGGAAATGGTGTTGTATACTGAGACAAAGAATTTTTTTTTTTTTTTTGAGACGGAGCCTCGCCCTGTCACCCAGGCTGGAATGCGGTGGTGTGATCTCAGCTCACCGGAACCTTTGCCTCCAGGTTTCAAATGATTCTCCTGCCTCAGTCTCCCCAGTAGCTGGGATTACAGGTGCATGCCACCACACCTGGCTAATTTTTATATCTTTAGTAGAGATGGGGTTTCACCATGTTGGTCAGGCTGGTCTTGAACTCCTGACCTTGTGATCCGCCCACCTCGGCCTCCCAAAGTGCTGGGATTACAGGCGTGAGCCACCGTGCCTGGCCAAAGAATGTTTTTTTAAAGAGCAGTTTTAAGGGGAAATGTAATATGCTTGGGGAACAGCCAAGTGAAGTCAGAGTTATTTGGAAAACTAGGCCTAAAGACAGATCTTAACAGGAGATGAAAGATGTGATGGGCATCAGTATAGGGATGGTGCTTGAGACTGTAACTGGGGATTACCCAGGCAGGCTGTGAAGAGCAGGAATGGAAGAAGTGATGGACAGTTAAGTGTTTAACAATCATCTCTCCAGCTAAAGGAGGCCTGATTTGTAGCATTTGCTGATGTCTGTGGTCAACTTCAAACTACCAGCTTGTCATCACTGAGCCTAGAGTTGTGAAGAGATGCACCCAATTAGTTTTTATGAGCTGCTGGGAGCCAACTCCACACAACGGTGGATACAAGAGAGCCCTGCATACACATATTTAAGAGACAACAGAATAAAAGAAATCTTGACCAGGCTCAGTGGCTCACGCCTGTAATCCCAGCACTTTGGGAAGCCAACGTGGGCCGATCACTTGAGGTCAGGAGTTCGAGACCAGCCTGGCAAACATTGTGAAACTCAATCTCTACTAAAAATACAAAAATTAGCCAGGCCTGGTGGCACATGCCTGTAATCCCAGCTACACAGGAGGCTGAGGCAGAAGAATTGCTTGAACCCGGGAGGTGGAGGGTGCCGTGAGCCAAGATCGAGCCATTGCACTCTAGCTTGGGCGACAGAACGAGGCTCCATCTCAACAAAAAAAAAAAAAAAAAGAGAGAGAGAGAGAGAGAGAAATCCTGAAAGAAGAAACCTCGGAAAGAATATAAAGGAGGAAACAGTTACAGTTGACACTTTCCTCACTCTATTCCCGCAAAAAAAATCAAATAAATTGAAAACCAAAAATTACCAACTGGATTTAGTATCCAAGAGTCATTAGTATTTTTTTTTTTAATTGAAACAGAGTCTTGCTCTGTCACCCAGGGTGGAATGCACTGGCACAATCTCAGCTCACTGCATGCAGCCTCGACCTCCCAGACTCAAGGGATCCTCCCACTTCAGCCTCCCACATAGCTGGGACTAACTACAGGTGCATCTACCACCCCCAGCTAATTTTCTTTTTTAGTTTTTGGAGAGATGGGATCTCACTTTGTTGCCCAGGCTGGTCTCAACCTGGGCTGAAGCAATCCTCCCACCTCAGCCTCCCAAAATGCTGGAATTACAAGCACGAGCCACTGTTTCTGGCTAGTGTTCTTAATAAGATCACTTTTAATGGAGTAGCAGGAATACAAGACAGATGATGGGGGGCCTAAAAGTAAATGTGAAATCAGATGTTGAAAACCACAAGTGTAGCCGGGTTCGGTGGCTCACGCCTGTAATCCTACCACTTTGGGAGGCCAAGGTGGGTGGATCACCTGAGGTCAGGAGTTCAAGACCAGCCTGGCCAACATGGTGAAACCCCGTCTCTACTAAAAATACAAAAATTAGCTGGGCATGGTGGCACATGCCTGTAATCCCAGCTATTCCGGAGGCTGAGGCAGGAGAATCCCCGGAACTTGGGAGGCAGATGTTTCAGTGAGCTGAGAGCTCACCGTTGTACTCTAGCCTGGGCGAAAGAGTGAGACTCCGTCTCAGAAAAAAAAAAAAAAAAAAGAGAAAATCACAAGCGTAGATAATTCTCGGACAACAAAGACAGTCAGGCTGAATTCGATTTTCCAACAGAAAATAGAGGTGGACAAATCATTCAAAAACATAACAGTGCTATCCTTCACTCCTCTCTATTCCACTCCCCCCAAGCACGTGCCTGGATTTCTGTAACTTATTTTATTTTACTTTATTTTCTATTCTGAGACAGAGTCTCACTCTGTCGCCCAGGTTGGAGTGCAGTGGCTCCATCTCAGCTCACTGCAACCTCCGCCTCCCAGGTTCAAGTGATTCTCCTGCCTCAGCCTCCTGAGTAGCTAGGATTACAGGCGCCTGCCACCACTCCCCGCTAATTTTTTTGTATTTTTAGTAGAGACAGGGTTTCACCATGTTGGCCAGGCTGGTCTCAAACTCCTGACCTCAAGTGATCCACCTGCCTCAGCCTCCCAAAATGCTGAGATTACAGGTGTGAGCCACTGCGCCTGGCCTGGATTTCTAGAACTTTTATGCCTCTCACAATGGACCTCAGAGTGGTACCATTTTCCCAGGAGACATGGGAAAATGTACGCAGTCTGCGCTGATTCTACTATTGTCAACGTAATTAATGACAATTCCCAAAATCCCTTTCCTGGTCTGTTCCAAGTTAGAATTGACCAAAAAAGGAACTTGCGTGAACTTTAGAAAGCAGAAGTGAAGCAGCAGTCATTGCCCTCGGCAGATCTACAGTCTCGTGTGTGGACAGACTCCCAGCTGCCTGGCAAGGCCCCAGCTGATCGTCACTCTCTTTCACACTGCATTCAGCTCAACCTCCCAATCATTGTCCATAAGACCATCAGCAGCCCCAGGTAAACCACCTGGGTGTAGTGTGCGCGTGCAGACCCGTGGAGGTGACAGCTTCCCAGAGACCCATCCGTGAGCTCTCCCCGTAAGGCCCCACTGCAGGGCCTGAATGGTGCTTGGCCTCTCACATTTCTTTGCAGCCCCGACTTGTCTACCCATTTTGGTGCTTCCAGCCAATTGAATGATGACTTTTTTTTTTTTTTTTTTTTTTGGAGATGGGGTCTCGCTCTGTCACCCAGGCTGGAGTGCAGTGGCCGGATCTCAGCTCACTGCAAGCTCCGCCTCCCGGGTTCACGCCATTCTCCTGCCTCAGCCTCCCGAGTAGCTGGGACTACAGGCGCCCGCCACCTCGCCCGGCTAGTTTTTTGTATTTTTTAGTAGAGACGGGGTTTCACCGGGTTCGCCAGGATGGTCTCGATCTCCTGACCTCGTGATCCGCCCATCTCGGCCTCCCAAAGTGCTGGGATTACAGGCTTGAGCCACCGCGCCCGGCCATGACTTTTTTTTTTTAGAGTCGGTTTTGTTCTGTCTCCCAGCCTGGAGTGCGACAGTGCAATCATAGCTCACTGCAACCTCAAACTCCTGGGTTCAAGGGATTCTCCCACCTCAGCCTCCCAAGTAACTGGGACTACAGGCATGTGCCACCCACACCTGGCTAGTTTGTCGTCGTTGTTGTTTTAGAGGTGGGGTCTCACTATGTTGCCCAGGCTAGTCTCCAACACCCGGCCTCAAGTGATCCTCCTGCCTCGGCCTCCCAAAGTGCTGAGATTATAGGCATGAGCCACTGCACCCAGATGTCAATGACTCTTTTTGACCCTTCAGCTCCCTCCCAAAACTTAACTTCCCTCATTTCTCTTACATTTGTGTAATGTGTCTAATTTTTTTTCTCTCTCTGTCAGTCAGACTTCACTGCAGCCTCCAACTCCTGGGTTCAGGCGATCCTCCCATATCAGCCCTCTGAGTACTGTAGGACTACAGGTGCATCCTACGACACCCAGCTAATTTTGTTTTCTTTTGTAGAGAAGGAGTCTTGCAATATTGCCCAGATTTATGTCTCTAATTTCTAAAATAAATCCCTTATCTCTTCAGTGCTCTTTTTTCCCCCCATACCCCACTTCTGCAATAGTCTTGACCTCTCTGCTTCCTTAACTGAACCCTGACTGGTATCATTATTTGTACTGGGCATGAAGTGAAGCCTGAACAAATCTAAAATATGTGGCTTTGGTTTCAGGAGGGGGCAATGGGTAGAGGTTGAAAAAGCAGCATGAAAACTGTTAGCAAAAACTGGGAAAATCATTAACGAAGCATTAGCAGCGGTTGGGAAAGAGGTGAAAAACTGCTACTGCAAACTGGAAATGGTGGTTTGTGTTATACAGCAGTGAAACAAATTGGCAAAACTGTCACCCATGGCAACTTGGAAGACAGAAAACGTGCCTAATGAACTTTTGGATCTTTTCAAGTAGAATGATGAAAGCACCAGTTAGTCCTAGCTGCATGTGATAAAGTGCTGCGAGAGAGGTGAGGGTAAAGAAGGAGCTGTGGCTAGCAAGCCGAATTTAGAGGAGACAGAACATGCAGGACTCGCTTTTGTTGGAAAGCAAAACTTGTTCGCATCTCCAGCTGATCCAGCCTGCAAAACATTCTCAGAGTAAGGGATGGCCTCAGGGCTCTATGAGACCCTTTGCTGGCTGGGTGCAGTGACTCATGTGTGTAATCTCAGCACTTTGGGAGGCTGAACCGAGGAGTTCGAGATCAGCCTACTAAAAAACCCATCTCTACTAAAAACACAAAAATTAGCCAGGTGTGGTCGCACACGCCTGTGGTCCCAACTACTTGGGAGGCTAAGGTGGGAGGATAACTTGAGCCCAGGGGACCGAGGCTGCTGTGAGCCGTGATCCCACAACTGCCCTCCAGCCTGAGTGGAAGAGTGAGACTTTGTCTCAAAACATTAAAACAACAACAACAACAACAAACCCTTTGCTGGCCAGGCATGGTGGCTCACGCCTGTAATCCCAGCATTTTGGGAGGCCGAGGCAGACAGATCACCTGAGGTCAAGAATTCGAGACTAACTTGGCCAACATGGCAAAACCCTGTCTCTACTAAAAATACAAAAAGTAGCTGGGTGTGGTGGCGGACGCCTGTTGTCCCAGCTATTCAGGAGGCTGAGACAGGAGAATCAATTGAACCTGGGAGGTAGAGGTTGCAGTGAGCCAAGATTGTGCTTCTGCACTCCAGCCTGAGTGAGTCTCAAAAACAAAGCAAAACAAAACAACAACAACAAAAGAATAGTCATATCCAGTGGTTCCTAAAATAATTAAAAATAGGGCTGAGGGCCAGGCACGGTGGCTCATGCTTGTAATCCCAGCACTTTGGGAAGTCAACGTGGGTGGATCACCTGAGGTCAGGAGTTCGAGACCAGCCTGGCCAACATGGTGAAACTCTGTCTCTACTAAAAATACAAAAATTAGCTGAGCATGGTGGCATGCACCTGTTATCCCAGCTACTCAGAAGGGTGAGGCAGGAGAATCGTTTGAACCCGGGAGGCGGAGTTTGCAGTGAACTGAGGTCACGCCACTGCACTCCAGCCTGGATGACAGAGTGAGATTCTGCCTCAAAAAAAAAAAATAATAATAATAATAGAATTACCGGCGGGGCGCGGGGTCTCACGCCTATAATCCCAGCACTTTGAGAGGCTGAAGCGGGTGGATCATTGGAGGTCGGGAGTTCAAGACCAGCCTGACTAACATAGAGAAACTCCGTCTCTACCAAAAATACAAAATTAGCTGGTCATGGTGGCCCTTGCCTGTAATCTCAGTTACTTGGGAGGCAGAGGCAGAAGAATTGCTTGAACCCTGGAGGTGGAGGTTGCGGTGATCCGAGATCAAGCCATTGCACTCCAGCCTGAGCAACAAGACCGAAACTCCGTCTCAGAAAAAAAAAAAAAATAATAATAATAGAATTACCATATGATGCAGCAATTCCACTTCTGGGTATAATCATTAAAAATATAAAAGCGGCCGGGCGCGGTGGCTCAAGCCTGTAATCCCAGCACTTTGGGAGGCCCAGGCGGGCGGATCACGAGGTCAGGAGATGGAGACCATCCTGGCTAACATGGTGAAACCCCGTCTCTACTAAAAAATACAAAAAAACTAGCCGGGCGAGGTGGCGGGCGCCTGTAGTCCCAGCTACTCGGGAGGCTGAGGCAGGAGAATGGCGTAAACCCGGGAGGCAGAGCTTGCAGTGGGCCGAGATCCGGCCACTGCACTCCAGCCTGGGCGACAGAGTGAGACTCTGTCTCAAATAAATAAATAAATAAATAATAAAAATATAAAAGCAGGAGCACCAACAGATACTTGTATACCCGTGTTCCTAGCAGCATTGGTCACAGTAGTCAAAAGGTGGAAGCAACCTGAGTGTCCATTGAGTGTCCATCAACAGAAGAATGGATACGTAAAAGGTGATATATACATATAATAGAACATTATTCAGCTTTAAAAGGGAAGACTTTTTTACATGGATAAACCTTGAAGGCATTATGCTAAGTGAAATCAGCCAGTCACCAAAGGACACATGCTGTATAATTCCACTCACATGAGGTATTTAGAGCAATCAAATACATAGAAACAGAAAGTTGAACGGTGGTTGCCAGAAACCGGTGGGAAGGAGGGGATTAAAGAATAGAGAGTTATTGATTCATGGACCCACAGTTTCCATTTTGCAATATGGAAAGTGTTTTAGAGATGGATGGTGGTGATGGTTGAACAACGATGTGAATGTATTTAATGCCATTGAACTATACACTTAAAAATTCTTAAAATGGTCAATGTAATGTATATTTTACAACAATTTTTTTTTGAGACAGGGTCTTGCTCTGTTCCCCAGGCTGGAGTGCAGTGGCGCGATCTCGGTTCCCCAACTGCAACCTCCGCCTTCCAGGTTCAAGCAATTCTTGTGCCTCAGCCTCTTGAGTAGCTGGGAATGCAGTCACATGCCACCAGTCCAGGCTAATTTTTGCATTTTTAGTAGAGAAGGGATTTCACCATGTTGGCCAGGCTGGTCTGGAACTCCTGGCCTCAAGTGATCCACCCAACTCAGTGCTGGGATTGCAAGCGAAAGCCACAGCGCCCAGCCTACAACAAATTTTTTAAAACTTAGCCGGGTGGTAGTGGTGCGCACCTGTAATCCCGGCTACTCGGAAGGCTGAGGTAGAAGAATCACTTGAGCCTGGGAGGCAGAAATTGCAGCGACCCAAAGTGCTGGGATTATAGGAGTGAGCCACGGGGCCCAGCCTCTCTCAAATTTAGATGATTGTAGTAGTTGCAAGCATGGATACCTATTGATGTGTAATAAGCCACTCCAAAGCTTAGTGGCTTAGAACAACAATGACTTCTTGTTTCTCATGATTCTGTTGGCTGTATGGTTCTGCTGATTGGGTGGGGTCTCACGCATGTAGCTCCCAGTGGGTGTGCTGGGTGCTGGACTCCTCTCACCTCATGATCCTTCATCCCAAGCTTCTTTGTGGCATGGTGTTTCTAGAGGACAAAGATGGAAGTTGCAAAAGCTCCTTGGGGTCTAGATTCCAGAACCTATACAACATACTTCTGCAATAGCCCATTAGCCAAAGCAACTGGCAAGACCAGGCCACATTCCAAGGGAAAGAGAAGATTCCACTTCTGGATGGGAGAAGTGGCAAAGTCACATTGCAAAGGGCTATGCATTCTGGAAGTGGATTAATTTGTGGCGGCTAAAACAATCGTTGGGCATTATATTATTTTTAGAGTGCAGACAAATGTCAGTATAATTAATGATATAATTTTGGTTTCTAAAGCATTAAGGAAAGCAATATTCAAATAAACAGGGCCAGGCACTGTGGTTTATGCTTATAATCCCAGCACTTTGGGAGGCTGAGTATCACTTGGGATACTCATCATTTGGGAGGTAGGAGTATCACTTGAAGATAGGAATTCAAGACCAGCCTGGGCAACATAGTGAGACCCCATCACTGTAAATTTTTACAAAGTAGCTAGGTGTAGTGGCTCATGCCTGTAGTTCCAGCCACTCCAGAGGCTGAGACAAGAGGATCATTTGAGCCCAGGAGTTCAGGGTTACAATGAGCTATGACCACATCATCATACTGCAGCCTGGGTGACAGTGAGACCTTGTTGCAAAAACAAAACAAAACAAAAAAACAAAGCTTCTGTCAAATTATAAGGTTGTTATAAACATCTCCAAAAGTTTATCCTTTTCTCTACACATACACACACCAGGCATAATTCTCACTCATCATCAGCCATGTAATTTTCCGTTCTTTTTAATACAGAAACTTTCTTTCCCTCTTTCTAGTTTGCTATGGCAGTACTTCCTTCAGTCTTGTAGCTTGGCAGTTACCTAAGTTTCCTACTTACTTTGGCCACTTGCCACCTAGAATATTAAGTCCCCTGAGACATGCTGTCAAAGGCAACACTCCTGGAACTGCCTATTGCATTTTTTTTTTCCATGCTTGTTGGGAAGAGCAAGACTCCCACAGGGCAAAGCAATCTCCTTTGAATCGAGCAGAAAAAAAAAAAAAAAAAAAAAAAAAAAACTGGTAAGCACTGGACTTTAACAAGCAGCTTCTGCTAAAGTCTACAGAACTACTTTTAAGTGGCTGGGTGGGCATTAACTTTTCATGGGGCTTTTTTTGTTGTTGTTACTCAATGATTTTTTGGAGCCAGCAGATATTTTGTAACAACTAAAAAATACCTAAATTCATTCTGAAAAATAGTCTTCCATTTTTTGTTTACTCAGCAAAAAAAAAAAATATATACAAACTGCTTCCTTTTTTTTTCCTTTGCAGACAGACAGGGTCTCAGTCTGTCATCCAGGCTGGCTTGAGTGCAGTGATGTGATCACGGCTCACTGCAGCACAACCTCAACCACCAGGCTCAAGGTATCCTCCCACCTCAGCCTTGTGAATAGCTGGGACCACATGCATGCACCTGGCTATTTTTTTTTTTTTTTTTTTTTGTAGAGACGGGGTCTCCCTGTATTGCCTAGGCTGGTTTCAAACTCCTGGGCTCAAGCAATCCTCCTGACTCTGCCTCCTAAGTGCTGGGTTTACAGGCATACCCCACCTAAACTGTTTCCTTCATCTACTTTTAACTATTTATTAAATAACTTGAACAGGCTAAGTTCAAGTTCCAAGTTACAAAAATTGTTGAAGAGAGCATTTATTTTTACATCCTAAAAATGTGAGATCTAATGTTGTAGACAAAAGAAGTTAAAAATCTGGTGCAACGGCCGGGCGCGGTGGCTCAAGCCTGTAATCCCAGCACTTTGGGAGGCCGAGACGGGCGGATCACGAGGTCAGGAGATCGAGACCATCCTGGCTAACACAGTGAAACCCCGTCTCTACTAAAAAATACAAAAAAACTAGCCGGGCGACGTGGCGGGCGCCTGTAGTCCCAGCTACTCGGGAGGCTGAGGCAGGAGAATGGCGTGAACCCGGGAGGCGGAGCTTGCAGTGAGCTGAGATCCGGCCACTGCACTCCAGCCTGGACGACAGCGCGAGGCTCCCTCTCAAAAAAAAAAAAAAAAAAAAATCTGATGCAACAAGGTGAATACAGAATAAGAAAAGAATTAACTAAAAAGCTTTCTGAATTATCCATCAATAGTTCTAATTTGAATTACTGCCCATGCCAAAACATTACCTCTGAGATTTTATGACTGCTGTATCTGCTACTATTAACTTAGCTAACAACATTTGCTCACAAGGAAATAAAACACATACAAGGAAAAACTGACACCAAAATAGTAAGTTGACAAATTTTCTGTTGAAAAGGAAAATAGAAAACATATTTCTATGAAAAATTATGGAGAATTTAAATTATTTTAATTTTTCAAATATTCTATTTGTCTCACTAGAAATTTTTTCTATTTCTCACTAGAAATTTTACAGTTTTGTTTTTTAAGATGCGATGTTTTGCTCTGTAGCCCAGGCTGGCGTATCATAGCTCACTGTAGCCTCTAACTCCTGGGCTTAAGCAATTCTCTTGCCTTAGCCTCCCAAAGTGCTGGGATTACAGGCGTGAGCCACTGTGCCCCACTCAGAAATTTTAAAATTCTTAAAATGTGCAATCAATTATTTCATGAAGCTACTGAATATTTTCATATAAAGAACATGCCACAATCAGTAAATTGATTGATTTCCAATCAATTTACATAATTTATGAAAGGCCATTATATTGATGTAGATAAATGTATATGTGTATTATGAATCAAATTTATTTGAAATCTTCCTGTATAGAATAAAGTATGAACTTTTAGATAACATACATATTTTTCCCATTCTTTTTTTTTTTTTTTTTTTTTTTTTTTTGAGACGGAGTCTCGCTCTGTCGCCCGGGCTGGAGTACAGTGGCCGGATCTCGGCTCACTGCAAGCTCCACCTCCCGGGTTCACGCCATTCTCCTGCCTCAGCCTCCCGAGTAGCTGGGACTACAGGCGCCCGCCACCTCGCCCGGCTAGTTTTTTGTATTTTTTAGTAGAGACGGGGTTTCACTGGGTTAGCCAGGATGGTCTCGATCTCCTGACCTCATGATCCGCCCGTCTCGGCCTCCCAAAGTGCTGGGATTACAGGCTTGAGCCACCGCGCCCGACCTTCCCATTCTCCTTAATAATATGTTGGGCAGAATTGTTCATCTAAGTTGACTTTGCTTTTTTGTGGTCATTGTTTTTTCTATTTTTATTTACATAGTCAGATGCTAAGTTTTAAGCTTTTGAATAGTATGTCTGTCTGATATATCACTTCTTCCAGGAGCCTCCCTAAGAGAACTATAAATCTGCAATGAGAAGGAAGTATGGGCAAATGAGTGAGAAAAATGTGAAGGAAAGAATCCTTGCTAAATATTGCCGCAATTGAATATTTCACACTTAAATTATTCTCACCATGTTATTTCCAAAGGGTTGCTCGTTAGGTTTTCACTTGCCTTGATGACCTTAATTAGACTTGTTCCAGATTTATGAAAACTGTAAAATTAGGAAACTTTCATTAAACAAACAAACAAAAAAATGAAAACGCCCGGATGGTTTTCCAAAGCACATACAGCATTACTTAAGACTATGATTTTCAGCTAGTTGTATATATCTATCTACAGCTCTAGCCAGGTCTGTAAGAATTCTGTGACTGAGGCCTAATGGAACCAATTTTCACTCTGGCAGAACAAATTCAAGTTCTAATACTAACTTGAATTCCAGTTTCCTTTAGATGCCAGGAATCAGATCCTTTAAGAGGAAATTGTATCAGCACTTCTGCCTATTAAGCGATATTCCATATAGTTCGTCTAAATAGCTAGCAGGAACAACTGACTCAAGTCAAATCTAAGACAGAAAACAAATGCTTTTTAATTACTGAAATTGTTTTATTATTATTTTAAAATACTAGTCAAGTGCGGTTATTCTGTTGGTGGTGGTGGTGGTGGTGGGTTTGTTTGTTTTTGTTTGTTTGCTTTAGTCTTTTCCTTTCAGGGCCTCGATTTTCTGCAAACTTCACTTATCTTGACTGTGGACCACTGACCTTCTTTAAACAGGAACCAATATATTCACTCACCTACACTAACAATCATATTACAGTCACAGGCCATTAACTGTCACTCACATTTTTATTACCCTGCATCTGATGAACATTGATACACTTGGGTGTCTTCCTCTGCACTGGAGTAAAAAAATAATTTAGATAGAATTCTAAAAGTTAGCATGTTTTGTCAATAGCTTCATTGTTCCTCATGCCCATTCATCACATCTTGCTTGCTATTGAAATCCTCCCTTGCTTTGTAACATTATTAAAGTCAGTCATTATTAAAGTCGTCTCAAAAAGAGATACCTCTGCAACTTCTAAGATGTTGTCAACCATGAATCATATTTTCAATACTTCAAATTATACTGTATTTCCAAGCTTTGGAAACAAATATAATATTCTTGCATATTTTCTAAGATGAAATTTCATGTAGACAATGATGTGATAGAAAAGATGATGCTTATCTAATGATTTTGGCATTGCCCCTTGATAACTATGACGCTGAGAAAACCAGCATTGGTTTTCCTATTATCAGAACAAATTACAGTCCATGTTCTTTTTTTTTTTTTTTTTTTTTTTTGAGAGGGAGTCTCACTCTGTCTCCCAGGCCGGAGTGCAGTGGCCAGATCTCAGCTCACTGCAAGCTCCGCCTCCCGGGTTTACGCCATTCTCCTGCCTCAGCCTCCCCAGTCGCTGGGACTACAGGCGCCCACCACCTCGCCCGGCTAGTTTTTGTGTGTGTGTGTTGTTTTTTTAGTAGAGATGGGGTTTCACCGTGTTAGCCAGGATGGTCTCGATTTCCTGACCTCGTGATCCGCCCGTCTCGGCCTCCCAAAGTGCTGGGATTACAGGCTTGAGCCACCGCGCCCGGCCCAGTCCATGTTCTGGAGTCCTACATGTCTTACATTTGAGAGAGAGAAATCACTGGGAAATAAAAAAAGGGAAATAGTTATATCTGTATCCATCTAGTTTCACTAACATATCTTTAAGGTACAGATTTTTTATAACAATCACATGTGGCCAGGTGTGGTGGCTCGCGCCTGTAATCCTAGCACTTCAGGAAGCCGAGGTGGGCGGATCACGAGATCAGGAGTTTGAGACCAGCCTGGCCAATATGGTGAAAAACCATCTCTACTAAAAACACAAAAAAATCAGCCGGGTGTGGTGGCGAGCGCCTGTAGTCCCAGCTACTCAGGAGTCTGAGGCAGAAGAATCCCTTGAACCAGGGAGACAGAGGTTGCAGTGAGCCAAGATTGTGCCACTGCACTCCAGCCTGGGTGACAGAGCGAAATTCCATCTCCAAAAAAAAAAAAAACAACCAAAAAAACAACAAAAAAAACACCATATGATTTTACAAGACCAACTTAAGGGGGATTCTTATGTTGCTTTAGTTTTGTTTTTCACAAAAACTAGATTTAATTCAAGCTTCACGAAAAGGCTAAAATAACACACAAATAAGTCCATAGTTCCTAATTTTCCAACCCTTCCTTCAGTAGGCATTGCAGGTCATTTGAACCAGATAGTTTAAATTTTTGATGGTGCAGCTAAGTGAATAAGCATCCCTCCACAGAATGCATGCACTGTTGTGTCATTTTCAATTAATGTGAAATAGTTTTGCCAAAATATGACTGCAAATGTGAAGCTGCTATTCTGAACATTTGGAACAACTATAGCTCATTTTTCATTATGTGTTGTTTTGGTATAAAAATACTGTTTAAGCAGTTCATGAATACTCTTTTCCATTTAATCACAAAGAAATATATTCAGAGTGAACATGATCACTTTATTGGTTACCAAAGATCCTTGGCAAAGTGCAAGCACCGTGAAGAACGAAAGTAAGTCTTCAACAGTTTCCCAACTTCAATGAAAACCTATATGGGCCTAGATTTACAGATTACACATTAAGAAAAAGTCTGTGCATGATGTATCTGCTGCGTGTGTATTCGTATGTGGGAAATAAAGCAAGCCAGAGAGAAAGTGGGTGGGGGCACAATTGCAAAAAGTTATCTCTCCTAGGAGATTTATTATTGGGAAATGGAGAAACAGATAATTCAGCACTCTTCTTTCTGGTTACAATACAACACTAGAAAAAAAAACTAATTTTTTATAATTTACCATAGAATCTCTTGTCTTAGACTAGAAGGAATACAATCCCTGTTACATGTGTATATATGTCCATGTGTACACACACATTTTTCTCTTCTGAAATTTTTATCTCAAATCTCTTTCAATCAAAATGAGTTGAGCTTCAAACAGGATCTGGGTGAGACAGAACCTTTTTAAAACTGTGCTCAACTCAGTGAATGCTTTAAAAGTGAATTAATGAATAGTATCCTCAAATGCAAAAACATGCTCCAAGACTGACTGCCTCTCTACATTTTGATTCTGAAAGAAAGTGCTTGGGTTTTTAAAGAACAAAGAAGAAAAGCCTTCATTTTTCCTTCCTTCCCTTCCTCTCCACAATTTAACCAAACATTTTTTTCTAGGTTCTTTTCTTTAACATAAAAACAATAAAACTCTTCTGTCTTTCTTCTCTCTTCCTCTTTCTATCTCCAGGACCACAAATTTGACTAAAAATAATTGTCCCCATGGAATCCTTAATACATCAACATAGGAAGGAGACACTCACTATCCCAAGACTCAGCCCACCTGGCCTAGATTTAAAGTATGCATTACAGGCTGATTAAGTCTGGCGCATGGTTTATCTGGTGAGCGTTCCCCACCCCACTTCTTGAGGCTTTGCTTGCTCATCTAGGGGTTCCTGGAAGGCCCCCAGCACCCCCTAGCAGGGCGCGAGGTAAGCGGAGAGTCTGCCCGGGTGCTGGGTGATGTGCCCGGCAACTTCTGCTTTTTCCCCTGGGGGAAACTGTGACGTTAGAAAGGTATCCGCAAGTGTTTCTTCTGGTTGGCCTGGAGGTTTCCCGAGCCCCTGGACTGGCGACCCAAACCCCTACACTTCCTGCCCGGTACTTGGAAGAAACCCAGATCAGCAGACAAATCAACGCGCACCACACACTGCGCCCCAACATCGAGCGCCAACATGTGCCTTTCAGGCCAAACGAGAAAGCACGGACCCCTTGCAAGGAGCATATGACCTCGGCGTGACCCGTGGAGAGGCGGGACCCCAGTGGAGAGCGAAGCACGGAGAAGCCTGGGAAGGAGGTGGAGAGAGGGGCACAGTCCAGGCTGCCCCATGCGCGCTCGGGTTGTCGCCGCGCGTCCCGCGCGCCCCAGTGCCCCTAGAATCTCCAAGAGAGCAAAAGTGAGCGCGGATCAGTTTCTCTCTTTCCCAGAAAGCGAGCTTTTTATTGAGGGGAAACTTAGCTGGGAAAAGTCTGCTCCTACGTTTGTTTTGGTTTTTCGTCTATTTGCTTCCCAATTTAAAAGGGGCCGTCTGGGCGACAGGCTTGCGGTTTTCACAGTGTAAAACGGATTAGAGGAAAAGCTCCAGCCCCTCTCGACTTTCGCTTGCGGTTTGCAACCCCTGGGGAGGGTCTGACCCCGCGCGGCACTTGCCCAGGCGAGCTTCCCTCGCGGCGGCCAGACCCGCTCGCGGACTCGGTTTCCCCGAGGTAGGACCCACTAGGTGGGCCGCTGGGCCCCAGGCCTGGCAGGGCGGAGCCTAGGTCGAGCGCCCCGGGGTTGGAGGTTCCCACGGTGCTGGGAAACTGCGCGCCCCAGGTCCGCAGGCAGCCTCCCTTCCCCCGCGCCCTCGCACCTGCCCTCTGCTCAGCCGCTCCCGGTCCTGGGTGTGCGGGAGTCCCGGGGGTCCCTCTCCTGGAAGCAGAGGAGGAATTTGGTGCAAAAGGAAGGGAATTTACTGCGGATGGCACCGGAACCTGGATTGGCTTGTGCGTTTCCTGCTCTGGGCACGTAGGTTTCCCCTAGAAATCTGGACTTCGCTGAAGACACTTATTTCCAAGAGATTGTGGGTTCACATACACATACCATTTACATACACATACCATAAGTTCACATACACATACCATTAACTTAATACCATTCAGTTAAAAATAAAGAAAAAAGAAAAACTGCACTTCGATCTTCTCCACTTTCCCTGGTATCACCAAATAAATAAAGCATGCGGACGAGAGTGGGCTGCTGCTGGGGGCTCGAGAGGTGCGCGAGACGAGGTTACCCTGCGGGTCCGCCGCTGCCCCCGGCCTCTAGCACCGCACCTGCCCACGAGTTTGCGAGATAGGAGCGCCGAAGGAGAACCCCGGACCGCCCAGTCTCACCCTAAAAACTTGTATCCAAGAGTCCTACGGTTGTGGAAGTGCCAATCCTCCGCGACCCCTTCCTGCTGGCCTTCTGCTTTTTATAAACGAAAATAAAAGTTTGATTTAGGCTTAAAGAAATGCCATTCTGGTCGTTCCTCCCTGAAGCGAGACTTACGCATCCTTATATACTCGCAGGGAATTTTCAATCTCGCCTGTCGAAATCGCTATCTGGGCATCAGCGGACGAAGTCCTGCAGGTGGTAGGGTCAAGGGATCAAACAGATAGCAGCAGGGATTAGCACACTCCGGCCGTTCCAGACTGTCAGGCCCACTGCTCGAGGGAAACATGCAGCGATGGAGCCAGGGCTGCGGGCTGCGGACCACGAGAGCCGCGCACGCGGGCTGGGAACCCGGTGGTGCCACCTTAAGAGTAGGGTCGGCGCAGCTGCTGTGGAGGCGCCCGGTACCTGCAGGGGGCGCTGCTGTCCCGTGGTTTCTCCCGCGCCGCCGCGCGAAGCGGGCCTGGCAGCTCCGGGGCCCCGGTCCCCGGAGGGGGTGGGGACTTTGGGGGAGGAAGGGATCGAAGTGCAGCCGTTAGGTAAGGAACCCGAGCCCTCCCGGATTTAGAAGCGGCCTCAGTGAGGCGTTTGCAGGAGGGAGCTTTCCATCATTCGGCCGCGAGAGGAAACGTGGGGAGACGCCCTCCCCTACCCCCACTGCCTGCCTTCCTGCCTCCCTCCACCTCCGCTCCCCAACCCCGATCGTGCTTCCCAGACCCTTTGTTCTCGAGGTTGGGAACGGCTGGGTGGGGGTTCCCCGGGGAAGAGGTCCCCCGCGCCACTCGGAGGGGAAGGGACTGCCGCCTGCCCCGCACCCCGGCCCTCCCCGGTGCCGTCCCCCTCTCCCCTGGCCCCTTCCATCGCGTGCTTCCGTTCTCACTCGGACTCCCCCAGCTCCCGAGCTCCGGCTCCCCAGCCTGCACTGTCTGCAGGCCCGCCTGCCTTCCCACCTCCCCGCCACCTCCGAGGTCCCCAGGAAGAGGGGAGGACAGGGAGACGTGTGGGGGAGGAGAAACCACAGAGCCTTCTCGGCGCGGAGCATTCCCAGGGACCCTTCCAGGCCCAACCCCTGGGACCCGCTGCAGAGGCAGGGCTTTCCTGGCGCCGCCGCAGGTCGCAAGGGCCGCCCCCGCCGTGTCGCCCTGGGGCCCACGGGTGCACTGCCCGGGCAACGAGGCAAGGCGCGCCCTCTCAGCGCCAGGACCCAAGACCCCCAGCTGGAGAGAAGGGGACACCGTGGTCCGCGCCCTGGGGAAGCTAATTGCACACGAACGCCCCCCTCTTCCCCGCCTCCCACCGTACCCTCTGCAGCGCCACCCGCGTCGCCTCTCCGCCGTGCGCCACCCTGAGGGCTCCCGCGATTGTATCTTCTTGAGCACAGTTACCAATGCGTTCAGCTTCGTTTCATACTCGGATGGAGGCGTCGCGGAGGGAAGCGAGGGCACAGGGATGCGGGAGTAAGGGAAAGGTGGGGCAGGAAACAGAGCAGAGAGGTGGGAGACGTGGCTGAGGCAATGGCACCGGGCAGCGCCGCCCGGAGTCCCGAGTCCAGGTCCACGAGGCAGGCCCCGGTGCAGCCGCCCCCCGGCCGAACCCTGCATGTCCTCTGTACTGTAGACGCGAGTCCGCGGAGCGCCACTCACACCCCCGCACCCCTGCAAGCTCCCACGGTAGAGGGAGCTCGGCACCAGCCGGGTCACAAAGTAGGTGCCCCCACCCCCCACCCCCAGGTGAAGAGGACGCAGCCCGGCGCCGTCAGCTCCAGGCTGCCTGGAGCCCCCTCCGGCCTCTCGGCGTGACCCTGGTCCTCACTGGGCTCGTCGCGAGCTGCGCTAGCTGTTCTTTCAGCAGCGGGTTCCCCAGGACACACCCCGGCCCCACCCCCCGAGAGCTGGCGGCCAGCTCAGGATGCCAGGCGGCCAGGCGGGCGCCCTGCCAAATTCCGCGTTCCTCTCCAGGAGACGGGGAGTTGCGTCCCAGGCTCGGGAAAGCCCGCAGTTCGGGCTTGGGACTTGCTTGCAAAGCCCCCTAAGGCGCCAGGGACGCCTCTGCAGGTTGAATTCCTGCTCCGTATCACTTCAATTTTAATTAATCTTTTAAAACACCGCTGTCACGTCGCTTGCAGAAAATTAATCAAACTTGAATCCTTGTTGCATAGCAAGAATTTCGATCCGAGTCTTTTAAAAAGGACTTGACTTTGCAAAGTCACGTCTTTTACAGTTCCCTCATTCCCCCTTTAGCAAGGGAAATATTGCAAAAGTCAAGACATGTTTGTTTGGTTCTTTCTATCTTCAAAATGAAACTTTGCTTGTTTCTGATCTTTATTTTCCTGTCTTTGAACAAACAAACAAAAAAAAACGAGATAAATTGCCTACGTCGGTTAATTCAAAATATAATTACTTTGAATGATCTTTGTTTAAGAGCCCAGATAAACTAAGATAATCTTAATTTTAATGTGACACGACCCCTATTTTTCCTTGCAAATCATGAGAATAAAGCAGTCATTAATTAATACCAAGATAGCTCCATAGAAGATGGTATCTGGTCTCGCTGAGACACTGAAACATCAGTTGTATTAGTAATTGATACTGTATAATTGAACATGAAGATAACCGTCTATTTTTAACCTCCAAGCTTAGAGTTTATTTGGTGATTACTGAGCTCCTAATAATTAATTTTTGTTCCTTCTTACTGCATAAATAATTCTTCTGACTGCCAGTTCCCATGCAATGCAGAGGCTTCTCATTAAAACCTACCCCTCAAAATATAAGATTATGAGGCTGTATTGTGCAGCAACTCCTTCTACTCCATTATTTGTAACATATTTGTTCTATTTCATATCTTCCTGGTACATTTCCTTTGCTGTGATTTTCCTACTAAATATGTGAGAATATAATTATAACATCTTTTACCACAGCTTTGTCTTTCTGTGATCTCTTGGTTCAGTTTAATACACAATAGTTAAGACTTCAATTTTTCAAGTTTCTAAAATTTGAGGATAGTTCCATTGAAGAATCAAAAATACTTATATAGTGAATTTGCCATGATTATATTCCCAACCTAACACACAGTCCACTTTAACTCACACTTTTCTGTTGTTAAAAATAGACTTTGCTCAAACACATTCCCTTTTTCCAACTTGAGTTGAAGATAGTTCTTACAATTTCCTGGGTTAAATGTACACACTAACACAACCTTTGACATTAAAAAACAAATTCCCCTCCCATGTTGGAGAGAAGTCTTCCAAACAGTTATGGAAATTTAGACTGTAGCTTTAAGGTATCTAATGATTTCTTAGCCTCAGTTATTTTGGGGCATCAATGATCTTCACTTTTTAAGTGGAAAGGGTTATAATATTTTTCTCATATATACAAAAAACTCTCTACTTATTTTTCTGATAAAGTGTCTCCCAAGTATGACATGTTTTATACCACACAAATATTCTTAGTACCTCCACTACCAAATCCATGCATTTTCCTTGTCAGTGCTCTATCTAAAGTGTTGGAAAATATATAGGGTTTCCACTTTTATTTCCCCCTTAGTATAATTAAAACTTTAGGTCAATATATAACAGAGTGATTCTCTCCACTTGGATTTTATATTTTCCCACTATAATTTGGACTGAAATGGGATTAAAACAGGATCTAGAGTTCTAATCTTGGTTGATGTTTTGGTGTATTCACCGTAATGAGTCCTATTCCCTGGGGTCATGAAGCTCCCAAATGTCAATCAAGCAAACTGATTCAGAAATGCCATTGTTCGACTCCCACGTCACTCGCCTTCCTCTCATTTTATTTAACAATACCGGAGTTCTCTGATCAGTCATTCGGAATATGAGGCATTATCTGGGGAAAATTCACAAAGTGTCTTGATCTTTCTTTGGGAGATACTGTTAAGGGGTTTCCGCAAAGCAAAAAGTGCTTGTTTATATTTCTGTCTTTGGACCGCACTATGGATGGAAAGAACCAATGAATACTGCTTGAAAGAAAATCATACCGTAAATCCGTCAAAAATTAATTCGTCCAGTTGAATGTTACATTTCTATTTTCTATTTTCGTATTGGAAGCACCCTGATTTGTCACCAGAGGAGAAGTGTGACCCGGTCTGGGTCCAGTTGACATGCCCCCACTTTCAACCCTATTTTCACCACTTAATACTATTAACGTGTTTAGTCTACACTAGTTAACTAGGAATTTATTTGGGGGCGAGGAAGAGCTAACCTTTGCTCCCGGAGTTCTACCCAGCCCACTCAGATACGTCCGGGAGCCTCCGCAACTCGCATTTCCCAGTCGCAACCCTGGGTCATTCCTGCCTCCGTCCCAGCTCCCGGACAATTCCCAAAGCCAAAGGCGTCGAGCGTGCTACCGGCTCCCACCAGCACAAATTAATAATCAGCTTAACTCGTGGAGGCTTTGAGCCCCAGTGCTCCGTTCCCTGAAGCCTCCCAGTGCGGAGCCCGGCTCCTGCGAGGACTTCTTTGGAGGGGGGCAGGGACGGATTTCCTGGGAAAAGCCGTCGCTGGCGTGTTGCACTTAGAGGGCTGTGGGTAAGGAGGAACGCACCAATGTCCCAGTTCTGGGTTCTCAGATCGGGATTCCTCCAAAATCGCGACAGCCGCTTAGGTGTTGGGTGCTCGCATTGGCAGCACAGAGCGCCAAACGCACGACCCCGCGCGCCCCGCGCGACCTCCACGAACACTTAGAGCCGAGGTGACAAGGGAAGGCGGCGGAGATGGGAACAGGAGGTGGAGCCGCTCTCTGGTGGAGCACGATCGATCACTTTAAAGTAAAGGGTTCAAAAGTTCCAAGTTCCCCTTTGGAGGGGAGAGGTAATGCTTCCCGCGGCCTGCTTCTCTCTGCGACCCGCAGGTTCCTGGCAGCCGCGCAACCACTGGGGATCTCGGCTGCAGCTTGCGGGAGCCCCTTCCGGGGAACAAGCTGTCCGGCCCGCGCAGCCGTGCGAGGTTGACGCAGCTGCTAGGGAGCAGTTTGGCTTCCCCGGGAGTACCGGAGTTGCTCGGCACAAACGTGATCTCAGCCCGCCGGGGCCGGGGCGCGCGCTTTTCCCTTTCTCAGCAAGCGGGAAAGGCCTGTTGGCAGAGGCCGGCGGAGTGCTGGCGGCCAGGGGGCGCGAAGCTTCGGCGGAAACCTGAGCTCCCTGCGACCTGTTCTGCTAGCAGGGGCTGGGGAGAGCCCCAATAAGCCGCCCCAGAGGCGGACCGTGCAAATTCCTGAGAAAAAGCCCTCTAGAAAACACCAAACCCTTCCAAAAGCCGTGGCTCTGCCCCTCCCTCGTCCTGCGGCCTTCCATCCTGCGCGCTCGCATCACACAGCCGGCCGTCACCTGCGACCTGGCCAACGGCCTAGCCACCCCTCTGCGTCCCCACCCTGCTCTTAAGCTCCTTCTCCCTCTGACCTTTCTGAGGCCTGGGCGAGGGTAGCCAGGGTGCTGAAGAGGAAATGAAATTGTTCTGGAGATTACAGTGGGGCTTTGGGCCAGAAGGGGTTTTTCCTCCTTCTTTTTCTCATGCTTCCATGTTAAGTGCAAACTTGTATCTCCCGTCACAAGAATAGCCAAATTTTCTCGCTTATTTGCAGTTTTGCAAAGTTCTACACACAGATCAGTGAACCTTAAGCGCCCTTGTTCAGCCCCACATTGTGGAGGTTTGTCAGGGGCCCTGGGCAGTGAGCGTAATGACAGGTGAATCCAGCAACCCCAGGGGGAGCCCGACCTAACCCCAGGACTTACAGTAGGCCGGCGGGGCCAGAGGCTCCCCATACAGCTTCCAGCAACAGGTACCCTACACCAGAGCAGGCCTTCAGGGTTCTTTGGCTTAGGCCCTGGGCCCAGAAACTCCCTCAGTGACCTGGGACAGAGAGACCCCACCCACATGTCTTCCCCCAAGGTGATTCCTTGTCTCCAGATTACCCCTTGGTCACACAAGAACAAGAATCTCTGCTCTCTGTGCCACCTGCCCAGACACAGCCAGGCCTTGTTTCAGCTGCAGCAGAGGCCCTCACAGTGTAAGCCCATTGGTGCTTTCGGCCTGCTTGTTCTTCTGACATGATTTAAAATAAAGAAGAGGAGGAGGAAAGGCAGAAGAAGAAGCAGGGAAGAGAAGGATGGGGGGCAGGGAGGAAGAGGAGCAGGGGAGATGCAGAATAAAAGATGACCAAAGGGGATCAGCACAAAATGGAACGATTCCTTTCTTATCCAAATTGCCCCATAACTCAGTGTTTCCCACACTCTAAAAGAGAGATAACTGGTTTCAATAACTATTAACACTTTCTCAAAGTAACTTTTCTGAGTGAATTTTACTCTTGCACCTGACTGGACCCAACCTACCCCTCTCCCCAACCTGAAGAGAGGAATAGGCCATGTAGCTTCGGGGAGATAAATAGCTTTATAAGGCATAATAGCCTCCCTGTAGCCAGTCATCACTCCACAGAAAGCCAGGGAGATTCAAGCTGCGAAAACCTAGGTGCTTTGTTGCATAATCAATCTCAGCCTTAATCCAGCCAAGGTCAGCCCACATTAGATTCCCAAGAAATGGGCTTAGGGTTCCTCCTCCTGCCTGGACCATTCCCAGGTAAGGAGGTCCTTATAGACAAGTACATCTAGTACTTACAACCAAACTCCAAGTGAGAGCAAGTCATCATTTGTGATGAGAGTAGAAGACCATGGTAGAGAAGGGAGGAGGTGTAGATATGTATAAACATATGTTTGCTTTTGCCCAACTCTGGAATTCTAGCCTGACTCAGTCCATCCTCACTCAACTACCAGGGTAAAATAGAAATCAGCCTCTGGGTTGTCAGAGAGAGAGTAGTGGTTGTGTGTGTGTGTGTTGGGGGATGGGGGTTGTTGCTTTCTCCAACCCCAGGCTTCTGTATAAGGAAGGATATCACAGGTAGGAAAAGATGGAGTAGAGGGAAAGAGAGGCCAGAGCAGAACCACAGTCTACAGTCGCTCTGAGGAAGTCATCCTCATTAAAGAAATCCTTTGTATGATGCTGCATGTCTTTCTCAGATTTGTGGCAGCCACACTGAAGGAGGAGGCAGCTGCAGGAGCTGCCGCCGCTGCATGCAGGCATCCAGCAGTGTGTCCCTAGCAGCCGACTTGGTGTCCCCAGTGTGAAGAGCCCAGGCTTTGCCCATCAGGCTGTGACTGAAAACAATCCCCCGGCTCCAAGCAGCCTCCACAGTGACTACCCCAAATCCCTAAACAGATTCCTGGACTGAGAGAACACAGTTCATAGCATGAATGCCTAAGAGCTGGATTCAGTTAAAAAAAAATAAATAAATAACAGAAAATCCCACCCAATTATGAAATCACTAATGAAATCACGTGTGGTAGTGGGTATTTGTCCCTGCATGGATCACAGTTTCATACTTTTGTCCCCAGAATGACATTTCAAAAATATTCTTCCCTACGTAGCACCAAAGGCTGTTTTTATGGCCTGCTATTGTGAATCAACCTTCTGTAAACTATATTGTGCATTTTTCCCTGGATTTTGGTGAAAGAAGAATTGTGCAAAGCAACTGCTTTGTCCCGATGCTGAAACAAAGACTAACACAGAGGAAAGAGGCAGCCTCTCCAAAATGTACTCTTCTCTGATTTGGGAGGAAAGCTCCTAGAGTGACCAGCCCATAATTGTGGTTGATATTTAATCTCCTTGGTACAAAGGCTCATCGTTTCACTAAGCAGAAGCGCCATTGAGATATGACTAACCTTTAGGGCTATATCCCAAATGGGGAGTCCAGGGCCTACACTTGGATTGTCTAGGCCTCTTCTAACCTGAACAAAAAGGATCTGGAGAAAATCACATTTTTCCCCTCACAACAAAGCATTCCTAATCACTTCAGCTTGTGGTGAATTTTTATTCCCATGTCCACTTGGAGTATTGAAATCGATTGCTGCAATATTTAATATATGACACTCCTAGGGTCATTGCTCTCCTAAGACCGAATTCTCTCCCTCATGCCCTCAACTCAGCCCAGTTTCTACCCTCCCACTCCCATCTGTCCAGGTCCTATGTTTATCTGTCCACAAAATGCCTTTAATTCTCAGCCCAGCCAGGCAACTTCACGTTTATTCTGTTTTCTTCTGGTATGGAAAATGCTGAAAGCTGTAGGCAGCAGTGCACTTAAAAGGGAAAATGAGGAGCTTAGTAGATTGGATAAAATTAACCTGCCACAAACAACCTCATTAAAGAACTGCCTACTAAGAGTTAAGAATTAATAGCAAAATGGATGGGAAAAAACCCTTCAGTGAAGAGACCTTAAACCTCTTTCCTTGAAAGGTGCATAATTTACAAGCCCAACCTAACATTCAGTTTTATTTCCCTTTCCTAGTGACCTGTCCCATAACCTTGTAATCCACTGTGGGGGTGTTTTCTCTTTCGTCCCTTTCTTCTGGTTACACACCCATAGGTTTGCAAGCCCAAATATTTTCTGATATTTTTGGTTCAAAAATGCACTTAAATTGTTTGGAGCCTTTTAATTTAGAAAGACACTTTAAGAGACTCCTGGAATACCCTTTGGGAATTGTTAGATGATTTGAAGAGTGCCCTTAAAAGAACTGTGTTTGAATAGGAGGAGGGCTGAGGGAATCATGCAGAAAGCAGCATGAAAAACCAGAGTGAGGACATTTTGTAGATTTAGTGTTCTGATGGCACTGTGGTTTATTTTGCACGTGAAGTTCAAATTTAAGTAAAGCCCATGTATATGGGCTGTAAGTTGCTTTTCTAATGTTTTATTGGGCAGTGTATTCTATATTGGCATTTTATATGCATAATCTCATTTCGATGCAGAGCCGCATACTAAATCCTGGAGCAAGCAGATGAGAATGCTATATGGATATTACACTCAGTTTCATTGGCTTCAATGAGACTTTGCACATCACGATTTCCATTGTAATGGCTTATCTTTGGCTAGAATTTTACACGTTGACATGCTATTCCTTTGGCCAGGATCCTGAATGAAGGAACCACGTCAATGCAACAGCCATAATGATTCCATTCACATTATAGCAGGTAACTGGGATCAATGGTTCTAACAGAATTTATAAAAGACTTCCTGCTTCCCTCCTTCTTCTTCTTCTTTTTTTTTTTTTTTGGAGACAGAGTCTCACTCTGTCGCATGGACTGGAGTGCAGTGGCATGATCTCCGCTCACTGCAACCTCCGCCTGCCTCCCAGGTTCAAGCGTTTCTCCTGCCTCGGCCTCCCAAGGAGCTGGGATTACAGGCACCCACCACCATGCCGGGCTAATTTTTGTATTTTTAATAGAGATGGAGTTTCAACACGTTGGCCACGCTGGTCTCAAACCCCTGACCTCAAGTGATCTGCCTGCCTCCTCAGCCTCCCAAAGTGCTGGGATGACAGGCATGAGCCACCATGCCCGGCCTTCTCTTTTTCTTAATATTATTTTTTTGCACTTTTTTTTTTTTTCTTGAAGGAGATCACAGTTAAAATCAATCTTGGAGTATACACTAAAGTAGTGGTTCAAAACAGGAAAAGATAGGATATTCACAATCAGGATGCTTCCAATTCATCTAGAAATCCTTCTGTTGTGTCAGGATATTATATGTAGTGCCTTCATGTGTGGTAGGATCAGATCCTTTTCAGATAAACCAGTTAGAGACTCACAGAAAGGACAAAATTTTAGAAATACTTGTAACCTCCTTAAGTCTACAAAATAAGTTATATTTCTTTCCGACTTACATTCTACAAAATAAGTTGTTTTTCTCCTGTTTAATGGTAATCTTAAATTACAAACAGACTGAAATGTATAAGATAATAAGAAATACTGGCTGTATTAGGGAAAGTAGATGTTTCAGAGGTAGTTTCTTTAAAGAAGATGACAGAAGTGTGTAACTAATTTCCTAATTTACTTTTAAATTTATGGTGCATAAAGATGTAAAAGGATAAAAAACACAATAATTAAATTTTTTTTAATTTTCTTAAAGTCATGAGTAGCAAAACAATTGAACAATTTGAATGATTTGAATGTTAACCAAGATCTTCCACTTACAAATCTTCCTTATTTAGGAAAGGGGAAAAAAAAAAAGAGATCCCACCTCTCTTTAAAATCAGATAAGAAACATTCCGGTAGTAGTGATGTACACCCTTTTAATTATCAATCATAAATGTTTAAGTTTGTTTAAAAAGTATTTATTATTAACAGAAAAAATAAAAATTGGCTTCCTGAAGGCCAATTTGCCACATGATGTATAACACTGGGAACAAAATTAAAAGCATCTCTTTACATTTGCATCTGGCAATGTGCTCCATGTTAGAACCATAGCCATGTGTTTATGGAGTGCAGCTCTCCTGGTCTTGAGATACATGCTGTTTTTTATAGCCTAACCAGAATAGCTCAGCATATGCAGGACAAGAGGCTGGAAAGCCCTGGCCCCTCACCCCAGCAAGGAAGCTCAGGATCACTGCAGGCTCCCACACTGCTTCTCTCAGCATTGGTTTAAGTCCAGGTCTTACCCTCTTTCCACTTCTAGGGCAAATACTACTAAATATGGGTATTTCCCAACGTAGCCTTCACCTGGGTGCAAGGGTTAGGTAGGGGGAAGGGAAGAAGGGGAAAAGCTGAGAGAGTAGGAGGAGAGAGAAAACAGAAGATACAGGGAAAAGGAGAGAAAGGTAAATAAACCTGTTCAAGGCAATTCCCATTATATCATGCAGGTTTGACTTTGAATGGATAGGATAACTAGACATCTGAAAGCTTAACCAGCCACACTGGTCTGCATATTTGGACCCAACGTAGAGGAAGAAAACTAATCTCAGACATTTGCACCACTGACAATCAGGGTATTCATTTGAAGGGAGGCGGTGGCGGGGTGGGGTGTGGGGGGGAGAGATGAGAGAATGAATGTAAAATGTGTCTTTATTCCTGAATATCCAAGAATCTAGGCCCTTGCTGAGAATGAAACCCCTGCCTACTGACCAAGTGGTAGCCTTCAGAGCCCTTATATATCTAACTTTCACAGGAAAGGGGGAGGAGGTCAGCTACCTCCACTCAGTGCAGCCTCTCTTCCACACAGTGTTTCCTTTCTACTGCTCATCACTTACCACAAGTATTGTGTTTTTCCTGGAACCAACTTAAACTGATCTTAAAGAGGGCAAGCACTAACAACAGAAATTCCATTTCAACCTCCGGTGCCCTACATGTGCTTCTCCCAGCCTCCCGGAGAATTCTGAGTTTGTTTGTTTGTTTTGGTGGCTTGAGGAAGACGAGGGTAAGCTGCCACTCAGGTGGTTTCTCTTTTTTTCTTTTCCCTCCCTTCCTTCTGTGCACTGGGGCTGGAGAAGGCCTTTGCAGAGCTGCCCTCTGCTAGCCTGGTGATATTTTAGGGTCTAAGTCAACTGACTGCTGAGCCTTTTCCATGCAAAAAGGGTCCAACACAAACGTGTTGATGGCAATGATTAGATGAATAACTGCATCTTACTGGAAGGCCTCTAGACTGCCTGCTATTATCTCTCCACCTTTTTCTTTCTTGTTCCAGTTATCTACTCTGAAGGAAGATCCAGACAGCAGGAATTAAGGAATCAGGGACACCCTGGCATCCTAGGTATTTGGGTTGTTTCCCATATATTCTTTTTAGACTATATACATACACATCTGTGGGCAGCAAGCTCTTCTGATTCTCTTTTGGAATCCCTCCCACCCCCCACATACACACCTCTACGGCCTTAAACATTTCTTGCAAAAGGGGACAACCACTGCCCTTCCCCGCCTTGTCCCCCTCGCGCCCCCCGCCCCCGCCACACGCACACACCCGGTTAGGCACTAGTCGCCCCGCAGCCATGGCCGCAGCCCGAAAAGAATAGAGAGCTCGCTGTGCTGCAATCGAAGCAGCTCAGCTCTGGGCGAAGAAGACAGCGTGGGAGCTAAGTAGTGGCACAGGATAGGGCTGCTCCCTGACCAGGAAAGCATTTATTCAGCTGAGCAAACGTTTTCGGAGCGTGGCACTGCTAGGTGCTGCTGTTCGGTCCCAGGAAAATAAAGAAAGAGAGATGGCAGTCCGCAAGGCAAATGTGAGAGGAGACCTGTACGGAAGCCATCGACAAGAGTTTCACACCACAGGTTTTGGGGTCGTGTTTTTCCAAGCAAACCCGAGTGATCTTTAGGGAAAGCCAAATACACTAGACGAAAACATCCTGTTTTGAGAGGCAGGAACGGTGGAAGCACAGCTATCTGAGAGTGCGTTAATCAGTCAGGATAGGGGCTTGGAAGCCCAGGGCTTGAATTTGGTGAATTCGTGCAATTTGGAGCATTTCGACTTACTATTGATCCCTAAACTCAATTTTGAAAACAGCCTCCATTGCAGAAGTGTGGGTTGTGTTATCCCAGTATTTGCACGCATCGATTGGGCTAAAATAAAATGCATCATACTCTCCGCAAAGAAGGAAGAGGCAAGGACAGTCACAAGAGGAATAGCAGAAAGTGCATAGTTAATATGGGTTGTACGCGAATCCGTGAAACAAGTGCCTTAAACCCAGGGGGATTTCACGTAATAGCTAATTTGGTGAGAGCTAGCGCGCAAGCAAGCAGAGGGCCATCTTAGAAGGGAAGGAAGATAGCTGAATATAGGCTTTTCCGACTGGAATTAACATCTCCTTGTGATTTGCATTAGCTGATGTCTAAACCCTCACATGCAGCCCACCTAACCCAGGTTTTCTTCCACCCTTGTAGGCCCAGTAAGGAATTGTCTTCCTTCTAACTGCACTGCCAGAGCTCAGAGGCTGCGGAGAGGCGGCTGCTGCTTTTCCCCCGACCCACCGGGTCCTAAATCCCGGGAAAGGCCTCGGGGCCGAGGCCGGGGAGGCACTCTCCGCTTGTCCTCTCCCGTCCTGCAGGACCCCAACGGGTCGTCTCCTCAAAGTTAATCCAAGGAATCCAGCGCCTGCCTGGTTTTGCCCATACCCTTTCCAGGTCCCAACTGGGTGGAAAGGGAAGTGGAGGAGATGGGAAAAGGAGATAGGAATATTTTATCTTAAAAAAGACATTCTTTTTCCTTGTTCAACACATAAAACCAAAACCCCTTTCTCTTATTTCTCGTCTTCCGATTCCATTTTAGTTTCTAATGGAGTGTGTGTGTGTGTGTGTGTGTGTGTGTGTGTGTGTAAGAGGGAGAGAGAGGGAGAAAAAGAGAGGGCGAGAGGGGGGAAAGAAACAGGGGGTGAGGGAAAGAAGAGAGAGATGGAGATCCCTTTAAACAAAAGACAAGAGGCCTGAGCTGGGGCCTGGAGCTGTCCCCGGAGCCTGCTCTGTCCCGCAGACCCTGCGGTCTCCAGGCCCGGTAGGCATTTTTGGGTTCCGCAGACCTGACCGAACCGGCCCGATTCCGCGTTCCAAGCGTCTGGAGAACTGGAGACAAAGCCCAAGATCTAATCCCACCGCAGCGCGGCTCGAGCCGGCGCCCCGGACCCGCAGGCCTAGGCGCGACCCCCGGCGGCCTGTGACCGAAGAGGGGAGCCGGGGCTCCCTCCGCTTCCCGGTTGCCCTCTCGGCCGGGGTCCCCCCGGCGCGCCCGGTTCCCCCTGCCGCACTCAACCAGCTGCTTTCGGGGGCCTGAGAGTTCCAAACACGCCTTCCCATTAATTAAAACCTGGAAAGCCTGACCACTTTCTTCCCAGGCCGAGGCAGCATCTCCAGAGGTCCCCGAGGCACTCTCGGCCGGCGACGGCTCCCGCGCGGGGCCTTGGAGGCCGAGCGGCCATTTACTGCCCTGTGATTGCGCCGAGGACCAGGTTAGCTCATAAAGCCTTTCACACTCAACAATGGGGATTTTCTCAACAATTAACAAGAAACAACATAATAAAGCCATTTACAAAGACCTTGCTATTTACTATAAATTAGGCACTCTTTAAGAGACCAGTGCGTAATTTCACACACTTTACAACTGGGGCTGCATTTTAAACACCCGGGAAAACAAGCTTGTTGCACTTTCCTGTGACCTAGCTGCGGTGCACCTCTGTTTCCCCTCTTCCCCGGTAGCAGCTTTGTTTGCATTGCTGCACTCCAACCTCCCCAACCGAGGGTGGCTTTCCAGGTCACTGTCTCACGTTTCCCGTTTCCAGGCCATCATTCCCCTTGCAGATGCACGGAGAGGTACCCAGGGACGGGAACCACGCGCCAAACCCAGCCAGCCGGGCCTCATCCCATTTCTCCCACTGTGGGAGTTGCGCCCGGCCCTGCCTGCGCCCCCCCGCGCCCTCCCCACCACCCAGGGCCTCTGGTCTTGGGCCACTTCCCAGAAGGCGTTCGCGGCCACGCTGGCCCAGGGGAAAGCCGCAACCCTTTGCCACTGGCGATCCACACGCGCCTTTTGGAGGCCTTGGCCAGCCCTCCTCCCAATGCGAAGAGCTGGGCCCCATTTGCCTGGGGAGCGGAGATGAGGCCTAGGCGAGAAGGTGAGAAACGGCGAGGCTGCGTGTGCGTGTGCCAGGGTGGGCGATGACTTCGGGACACACAAAAGGAGCGCCAAGTGAGGGGAGGCGTTCCAGGCTCCGAGGGCCGGCCCCCGCGCGCCCTGCGGCCCCCCGCTCCCGCCAGGCCTGGTCCCAAGGCCGACTGGCCGAGAGGCTGCGCAGGAGGTGCCGCGGCGCGGGCCCTGCCGCCCGCCCCGGGGGTCGACATCGTCACCCATTCAGAGGACAGCAAGATCTGGGCGGGAAAACAAAAGTCACAAAGAAATTTGTTTGCCACCATGCAAAATGGCGGCACTTAAACATCTTTCTTGTGGTGGTGGCCCTGGCCAGAGAGCCCGGAGCTGCCCTAGGTTTAGCGCGGTGCGTCCTAGAGCTCGGCGGCCGGGGACAAGCGAGGGGGAAAGCGACCCCGAAACCCCCGCGGCCCCCAAGCCGGCCCTTAGCCCGCAGCCCACCGCGCGATCAGCCGGCCCCTGCCTTCCCTCCCAGCCTGCCAGGCCCCAAGCCAGCGCCAGCAGCCCCCGGCCACTGACCGCTGTTTACAAACACAGCCTGAGGGCGGGGTGGGCCGGCCGGAGCGCGGGCTGGCGGGGTGGGGGCGGCCGCGCGCCCCGGAGGACGCCACCAGCAGAGAGGAACGAGGAGTTGGTGCGAGCGAGCGGGCCCGGCAGCTGGAAAGGACTGAACGCCTTGTTTTTGAAACTGTCAATTCCCTCAACCCCTATTGTGAGGGCTTCATGCAAAACATCTCAGGCCTTTTAAAGTAGGAGCTTGTGAGGCCGCCACAGTTTGAAAAGGAGCGAGAGAAGAGCGGGGGCCCAGGGCATGGGCGAAGAATGATAGCTGAGCCCCCCTAAGCCCTCCCCACCTACTCTGTGTTTTTTCTTTTTTTTCTTTTTTGCAAAGGAGGGCCTGCCAAACAGGTAAAATACAGCCTTCCCCCACCTCCTAGATCTGCCCTACGTCCCCATCCCCCAGGCTAGTTTGCAAAATGCCCTTTGGCCTAGGGAGCAAACCAAAACCAAAGCTAGCATCAAAAATAGTTCTTCCTTACAGGGAAGGGGAAAATCCTGGAATGACTGGGGTGACCGGGTGGACTCGCTAAGGTGGATGCCCTGTTCCTCCTTGCCAATTTCCTGAGGTTAGTTGATGGGAAGCATTTTTTTTCTCCCTTCCTAGTTTGGCTCTGGGAACTCCTTCTTTTTACATCCTTCCCAGCAGGAAGTTATTTTTAAGGTGAAGCAAAACTCACCACATTTTCTTTATTTTTTTAGATGCTAATGCTTTATTTAAAAAAAACAAAAAACAAAAAACAAAAAAAAAACCCAACTTTACCATGAAGGATTTTTGTTTTTGTTTTTGAAAGAAAAAAAAAAATGTTTTTGAGGAATTAGTTTCTACATCTCTTCCTGCATGCAAACAAAACTGTCATTCTCATATCAGCAGAAACTCCCAATTTTTGTTGATTAGAACTTTGAGGAATTTCTAGACCATTGAAAATCACCCAGACACACAAAAGATAAAAATCCAACACCAGCCCCATGTAGTTTGTGTTATTGTTGTTTAGTGGTGGCTCCTTGTTGATTTTCAAATAAACAACCATTATTGAGATTACTCCACTGTAATCAAGTAAGCCAGTAGAAAAGAACACCCACTTTAAAAAGTAAATAGTTGAAAAAGAGCAAGCTGCATTTTCTATAAAGGCGGATAACCTAACTGTGGAAGACAGAGTACACACATCTCTTTAAAAAAATTTAAATTTTCATTTCACAGTCTTACCAGGAAATCACTTTTATAGGAGACCAAAAATAAGTTTGTTAACCCAAAAAGTTAGAAAAAGAGCCTTTTCCTGCTTTTTTCCCTCATGTCTCTAAATGTTGGACTTTAGACACAGGAATCAGTCACCCTGGAGCCATATAGTGCTTGTTTTTTTGTTTGTTTTTAATTCTATGCCCTGAAAACATCTAAATGTAAAAATGTAATCTATCAATGGAGTTAACTTGTTTTTCTCTCAATAAGGCTTAACTTTCTGAACAAATGGGACATTTATAGCAGCTTAGAAAAGTCTAGATATTGTCATTAATCATAAAACAACCAAAATAATATAAACAGTACTGAGAATAATTCCCACATCAGAATGGGGAAACAACTAAAGGGCTAGCAGGAATTGAAAGAATACCTTGTATTTGCAAGTTACTGCATACTATTTGGTACTCTTTCCTTACGGAAGCACTAACTCAGGTTTTGCTGTGGTTGGCTGGCTTATAGTAGTACGGTGGGGTGAAATTTGTGTTGACTATTTAATTTCTTTCCTTTTGATGGTATCACCCTGGAAAGCCTCGGCCTCCATGCTGTTCATTCTCCAGCTCCTATAAACTGAAACTATTGATTCTATGAGGGTTAGAGACTAAGTGTCAAAGCTGCAGGCCAATATTTTATGTCAGAAATTCCATAGGGTATATTTGTTTTAAATTATGCTTATTCCATCTTACAGTCCTTCCACACCCAAAATCTGTAGACTTCAAATATATTCTCGCTGTATAATTTAGGAACAATGAGTCCTTAGCCAACTAGAGAAGTACTAGTGTACATGTAGTAGTCACCGTACTTTGAACTTTCTTAACTTAGAAGTAATTAAAGAGTAGAAATTACACACTTCCAATGTGTGTGTCACACTTTTTACCAGATTGATTTTTCAGGACAACTTACTGCACCTAAATTCTGTATTGCCTTCCAAAGAGAAAAGAACTCAGACTATAAAGCCAATTGTTTAGCTTTCTGGGGCTTTAACTATAACATGGACTGGTCTTTGGAATTATATACAAACAAGAATTCAAGGATACCATCCCCAAATTTTTACTTTGACCATATCTACCATTCCAATAAAAAATAATCCAGTGAACCTACACCTGGCATGGCAACATTCAAGAAGGAAAGAAAGGAAGGCAGTTGAAAGCATCTGTTTACTCCATCCAAATATATTTGGATGCAGGTATTCTCAGCCTCAGTCCTTTACAATAAGAGGAAAACCACACAGCATATTCAGCAATTAGGGGCTGAGACCATCCAGATCTATCTGAAACATTTATAGACAAAAGGAAAATTTCAAAGGGAATAGGAACTAAAAGGTTAAGGAAAAACAAAAACAATAGACTGAATTTCCATGAGAAATAGTGACTTAAATTCACACAGTAAACATTTCATTGGTGTTTTGTTTTGTTTTGTGATTTATGATCTATAGATGCAACTTCTTAGATTCAAGATAGCAAGGATCTGAGATACATAAGTTGTCAGACTAAAGGAGGTGGGCCAGAAATTATTAGATTCAACTTTCATTAAAACAATCACTGATCTCTGCTTCACTTTCTTAAGCCTGAAACTTTTCCTACTTGATTTGTAACAAGTTGGTAAAGTTTTGTTGTTACTTAGAAAGAAATCCACCAGTGTTTTGCACAGAACCTGACTGGCCTCGGTCACATAGTATTACAACAAAACACTACACCCAATAAATGCATTTTTTTCAGGTAAAAACATTACAAGTGAAAATGTCAACAAAACCATTCAATCCTGTTAACCCTTCTTCAATCTGGAATAAGTAGAAATGTATGGAACCAGGAATTTTAAACAGTGTTTTTAATTGAAAATAAAGCTAAAGCATGCTTTTCAACAGTGCAAATTTCCATAATTTTGATTTACTGCTTCCATCATCACAACACAGTACACCAGCATGGCCCTTATCCAGGGCTAGACCCTAGCATTTGCATGTTGAACTACTTTGATTTTAAGTGCAAATATAGATAGTCACCTCTGATTGTCACTTGCAGTAGAAACTCTCCTGCTCTATACACAGGATGGTCTGAAAACAGAAGTTTTAGAGAGATGCAGAAAAAATATAAGGTAATAAAATCCAAGTGCCTGAGTTCTGGTACCAAAAAGCCCTGAAAAAACTGTTATTTTTCATTTGGGGTATTGCAACTCTGACCTCTCATTTTCTTTTTCTTGGTTGTATTTACTGATTTGTCACTATCAAGAGTTCAACCATAAAATATTCTGCTATTAAGAGAAATATTTCAGCCCCGGCATGGTGGATCACACCTGTAATCCCAGCACTTTGGGAGGCCGAGGCAGGCGGATCACCTGAGGTCAGGAGTTCGGGACCAGCCTGGTCAACGTGGTGAAACCCTGCCTCTACTAAAAATACAAAAATTAGCCGGACATGGTGGCGCGCACCTGTAATCCCAGCTACTCAGGAGGCTGAGGCAGGAGAATCATTTGAACCTGGGAGGTGGAGGTTGCAATGAGCTGAGATTGTGCCACTACACTCCAGCCTGGGCGACATAGCGAGACTCTCTCCTAAAAAAAACAAACCAAAAAAACCATATATATATATACATATATATATATATGTATGAAATATATATATATATTTCAATTGTTTTGGGAGTTTGAAGAGTCATGTTCAGACCACAAGATAAGCAGGACTATAGTAAGAGTCACCTTATTTAAAACCTTTGGGTGAGAACACAAAACGGACTTTTCCAATTGCAAGGAGTGGCTTTAAAAGTAAAATCACACCCTTTACAAAAAAAATACAATTCCATATTTATTTTACTCAGTATGTATGAGGCAGCTTTTACTAGCATTTAATCAGGACTCACACCCCAATCTTTCCACTAAAAAAAAAAAAAAGTTAAGTGCAACTACTCTTGAAGAGAGAATGAGGGGAGTCAAAAGAAAAAGATACCCCACAAACAAGAGCTCCAGAAAATAACATTTTGGGCTCACAGAAACTTCTTGCTACCTCACCTCACCTCACTGTGTAACCATGTAACCTAACAAACTTTCACTGAATTAACAGTTACACTTTCAGCTCTGAAATCTAGTGCATAAACTTAATGGCTCATTGTAATATTTATTATTCAACCTTTTGACATTTATTTGTAGCAGTTGAATTGAGGTACCGGGTGCATTATTAGCATTGAAACAGTAAAGTGTTCCAGCTCTACGGTAATAACTGAGTTTTACTTGAGTCTTTAGCCTGAAGTAGTCTGTGGAATGTAAACCAACCCTTCTCCCACCCCACCCCCACCCTACTCCAGAAAAAAAAAAAAAAAAAAAAAAAAAAAAAACCCGCAACGGAAAAAAAGTAATCCGATTTCTGTCTTCAAAATGCGATAAACCAGGACTCCAAAGGGGGTGTAACACATTAACGGACTTGTACAAACCATCCTGTGCAGTTTACAACAAAAGGAAGGTAATATGCTTCAAGAAAATATCTTCCAAAACATTTTTATGAATTAAATTTCCTGAATTTGTGACTAGGTGGAAGAGGTATTGCAGAACCGCCCAGCTGCCATTTCCATATAGGATGGGCCTTGTGAGGAGTTTGAGAATCCTTAGTGGTGTTTAAGGAATACGCCGGCCACAAGTCCCCATCTCTCCCAATAATGAGTGATGGTGGACAAGGAAAATTTGCCATGAAATTAAATGGCCTTTTCACTGCTGATGCTACATTGCTGGCTACCTTTTTGCGTCTGTTTATAACTGTAAAATCATCCAGTGTTCCTTCATGTGTCTCAGTTTTACCTGTAGGACGAGGGCTTCTAGCTGATTTCAAATTTGGTTTGACTGGAGGTGTCTGAAGGACAGGTCGCTTTCCCAGTACTAGTGTCCGATAATTTTTTCTTACCCTGGCACCAAATTTATATTCCCCATCCTCAGGTTTTGGAGAACCTAAAGTGCATGAAAGGCCCTGACTTTGAGCCAGTGGATTTAAGGAAGGAGTATCTTTTTCAGGGCATGCAAAACCTTCCTTGGCTGTGGTTAACAAGGCGTCCTCCTCTTTACTCTCAGTCACACTGTAAAACTCACCCTTTGTATCATTGCACTCGCACTTTAGCTTATTTGTAAAAAGGTGAGGTTCATATTCTTCATTAGCACTACTGTCTTCTACTTTGATTTTAATATTGTGCAGAAATGGCAATGTCTTGTCACCTGTGTCAGTGCAGGGATTCTCGGCTTTAGTTGCTGCTGCTCCTGCAGCGTTCACTTCAGGATCAGTCTGCGAAGAGGGCAAATCCGTAGCAAATTCAGGACAATGAAGGATTTTGGAATCTTTTTCTGAATTTGCTTCTGCTCCTGAAGAATCATTATTTAAGAACCTAGCAGCTATTGTGTTGTTATCTGCACAGTGTGTAGTAGGAGTTGCTTGTAGGCATTTCCTAGCCTCTCGGAGTATTCTTTGTTGTGGAAATGCATTGTTTGTCTTTGGGCTAGGTGAAGAGGCCCCCTCTGCCAGGCAGTTAATTGTCAGGTCAGTTCTCTTTACAGTATTGGAAATTTCAGAGTGTGGGAATGTAATCTCAGATACCCTATCGTTCCTTATCTCTGCGAAACAACTCCCCAGGCTGGCCGGGCAGTACACCGGAGACGCTTTGGGGGCCCAGCTCTGCAGATTCCACTCCTCCGGCGACTCCGCTTTGACACGACTCTTGAGGTCGGGAAGTCTGCCGGCATCCTCGAAAGCAGCGGGTTGGGTTGCAGCGGCGGCGGAGGCCAGATGGTACAAGAAGTTGGCCTGCGCCTGCACGCTGGGAGGCTTGCAGAAGCTGGTACGCCTGAATCGGATGCTCTGCACTGACACTTGGCTGGAGCCGGAGCTGGAGTCCGACTCGGTGGACGAGTCCTCCTCCTCCGAGCTGACTTCACTGGAATCCGAGGCCCCGCTGCCCCCCTCCTCCTCCTCCTCCTCCTCTTCCTCCTCCTCCTCCTCTCCCTCCTCCTCCTCTTCCTCCGAGGACACAGAGTTGCTGGAACTGGACAAACTGGAGCCAACATCCGAGTCGTTGGCCGCGTGGTCCGAGTAGGAGCTGGACTCGGAGTCGCTGCTGCAACTCTCGGGAAAGCTGCCCAGATGGGGCTGCGGCCGGTGGTGGTGAGGGGGGTGGTGACTCTGCTGCGGCGGCTGGGCCCGGTGGTGGTGGTGGTGGTGGTGATGGTGGTGGTGGTGGTGGTGGTGCGGAGGCGGGCAGAAACCGTTGACCAGATGAAACCTCTCCAGGCAAGTGGCCCCGGCGGCAGCCGCAGCCGCTGCCGCCGCCGCCGCCGCCGCCGCGGCCGCCTTGGCTTTGTAGGACCTGGGCAGCAGCAGCAGGCGCCGCGCGCTGGCGTGGGGCGCGAGCAAGCAGTCCTTGGTGCCGCCGCGCTTGCGTTTGCAGCGGTAGCTCAGGCTTCCCGGGCCTCTGGCGCCCGCCGCTGCCTTGGGCTGGGGCCCGGCCGCGGATGCCTGGTAATAGGCGGCAGCGGCGGCGGCGGCGGCAGCGGCGGCGGCGGCGGCGGCGGCGGCGGCGGCCGGGTGCTTGCTGCACAGCAGGCTCCGAAAATAAGCAGGGTCCGAGGGGAAGGCGACGTAGTTTCCCTGGAGCGGGGCAGTTTCATAGTTTAGAGGGGGTTTGCAGGGCGAACGCACGATCTCCGGGTAGTGCGAGCCGGGGTATTTGCTAAAAATCTGAGGTAGATGGGCGGCGGGGCGCGCGGCGGCGGCGCCCGGGCGCGGGGACTGCGCGCTGATTGGCAGGGGCCGCGCGGCTCCGCTCAGGCCCCGCCAAAGTTGGTGCTTGTCCTTCCAAAATCCCGGGCGGGGGCTGGCGGCGGCGGCGCGCTCTGGCGGCGGCGCCTTTGTGGCCAGGGCCCGGCCGACCCGCCTGCGCTTGGTCTTGAGGACGCGCTCGGTTTTGCAGGAGGTGTAGAGCGCTTCCACGTCTTCCCGGGAGATGAGTGTGCATTTGGCTGCGTGGAAGGCGATGCTGTTGATTGCCTTGAGTTTCCGCAACTCCTCCAGATCGCAGTGGTGCTTCTTCACTTTCAGATGATCCATGCGCTTGTGCACGGTCGTCCTCGGGATGTTTTTCAGCAGATCTGTGAAGACTTGGGAGAGGGCAAACATTTGCTTCCCTTTAATGATGAGGTAGCCGAGCCTCACGCCATCCACCTCTTCAAAACCTGACTTCAGGTCTCCCATCTCGGGCACTAAATGATCCCCACCATTTGCAGTAAATATATACGTGACGCATACATACACATGTATGTATGTTAATCCTCCGCCAGATGCTGCGTGTGTCTCAAGGCATCCTGCTAATAAAATAACAAAGACTGTTATTCCCGGCGAAGGAAGTGCCAAACTCTAGGCGAAATTATTGGGGGGGGGGGGAAACCCCATGAAATTACACTGACTTGATTCTTGCTTTTTTGTTGTTGTTGTTTTCGTTTTTTTAAAAAAGAGGGAAAAAACCATCCGGTTTCTGATCTGCCAGTGTGTTGGTCTGAGTCCCCGATGCAGATCAGTACCTGGGCCCCTCTATTCCTTCCTTCTCCATTGGAGCACTATGATAATGGAATGTGAAGGGAGAAAGAGAAAAGAAATGCAGCTGCTATTCCCGCCGCTGCTTTAGCTACAAATAAAATGACAGAGTGAAGTGAGCTCGTCCGGAGACACCTTCATCAATTAATTCCCCTAAAGCCAGCGCTGATTGGACACTCCTGACAGGTGATGCAATAAAAATTGATATTCCACCCCTTCCCCCCAAAATCTCCCACTAATTAGCATACCCTTATACTGCCACCTCCCCTCCCAAAGTAAATAATACAGTCGGTATATAAATCTTTCCATTAAACTATCGGAGCTCAGAAACAGCCTGACTCACAGACTTCATCAGAAGCAGTGTGTGTACGGTTAAGGAAGAAAAAAAAAACCAAAAAAAAAAAAAAAAAAAAACCGCACCGTATATTCGCCTTTAAAGAAATACTGCCTATTTTTCCCTTTATTTGCATTTTACCGATACAGCTATTATCATTTCAAAGAAAAGCATTTAAAAAACATTATCAAGCCGAAAGAGATATACCCCACCCCCTTTTCCTTTTGGAAAATGGAGCTTAAGCGAAAATGTGCAGAATAGCCTGGTATTTCCCTTACAGGAGTGGGGAAGAAGACCGGCTAGGAGCTCCAAAGTTAAACCCGCCCCGTGAACCACCCCAGTGCGGACTTACGTTTGGAATTTCTCTCGATTTTCCTTTTTTTTTTTTTTCCCCCCTGAAATGCCTTTTTACAACCAGAAACAAAGTTATTTGACCAGGGAAGCAGTTCAAGGCTCCAGCTCTGAAACACTGTAACAATTCAACTGGATTTCGGTTCTCTGCTGGGGGGTGGGGTGGGGAGGAGGTAGTTTCACGTCAGACCCATAACAAAGCATAGATAAGCCAGAAATGTGTACACTTTTCCACAATTAACCGTACTGGATTGGAGGCGGGATCGTCCAAGAGTCCCCAGCAAAGCCTTTGCCAGGGTCCTGTTCACCACAGGTCAGAATTCCAGGGAGCAGATTGCTTCCTTCTGCAGCAAAGAAAAGAAAATGTCAAACGCCCAAGGTGCTTCCAGAGGTTTTACGTAATAACAATGAAAAGAAAGTGCTGATGTACGATGCAGACTGTTTCAGTGGTTTGTGATGCTTTGGGTTGGTAGTTTAGGTGAATCTTCCACAACTCCCAGTTTTTCCATCAAAGTCAAGCATCTGCTTTAACAAAATCACTTTGGATGAAAATCAATGTGGTTTAACCTCTTCTTAGTCAAATTAAGGCATATTTTGGTGTCATTTTCAAGGTTATCCAAAATATTGCCAAATGAGAGCAAGGGTCCTCCCAGTCGCATTACCACGATCCCAAGGCGGCTCGTTGGCTGCTTTGCAAAATTCGGCAAAATCTTCTTAACTGTTCAGTGTTTGCAACTACAACATAAATGCAACCCAGGCATTTATGTGTTTCCTTGTTCCTCCAAAAATAGACACATCCGCGTGATTAAAAGAATAAACGGATATTTCTGAGCCTGCAAGAAAAAAAATTATACAATAATTTCTTTCTTCACATTCAAAAGTTCCAGCTTCCTCTGCTCTGGTCTGGCTGGCATGAGCAGGTATGGCCCAAAAAAGAAAACAGAAAGATAAAAACAGAGGAATCAGACATACAAAAAGGTAGTTTGCTTGACAAGATGAAATCTCGGCCATAATTCCCCACCCCCACCCTCATCTCCTTTGTAATTTCCCAGGAATTTTGAAGAGAATTGGGAATTTCAAGAAGTGCATCCGGAAATTAAGGAAGTCTATTTAAGACAGTCTGTAACTCAGGAGGTTGGGATTTGAAAAGTCAGCCCCTGAACTACTGTTGCACTCAGCACAGATGTAATCGCCGCTCTTCAACTTAATCAATGTGTGTACAAACCGCGATGTCTAGTTCTTGCCTTTGAAATCTAAGGCTAGCATTTCCATCCAAGAAATCAGAGCTACAGCAAATTACATTTTTGTCCCTTGAATGAAAGAAGGATCATTGAATGGATCTCGTGATATTTCAGGCTTTAAACGTAACCGAGAGGCAGCAATGAACAATGCCTCGTCACAGCTAATACCATCCACCGAGTTGGCTTTCTTTTGCATCTGGATCTATTACACTGCGTTTTTCTCTTTCACTTTCACAAGAGGCAAAATGCACAAGGTTTAAGCAGAAAGCGAAGTTTTCAGGAAAAGCAGATGCTCGTGTTTGTTTCTAAAAGTAGAATGACCAGAGTCTTTCTATTGCCAGCAACAATAATGTCGTTTTAAAATTCCTTCTGATGCACTTATATAGTACTGCCAGCCCTCTCCCTCCCACCCCCACCCCCGCCTATTCCCCTCCCCCAGCTTTAAGATTTAGACCAAAGAGTCAGCCAAGAAATAGTAAACTCAGAAAAAGCCTTTGAGAAGACAGTACAAAAGGTTGGCTAGAGCATCTTTTTTTTTTTTTTTTTTTTTTTTTCCAGGTAGTTTTAGTTGTTCTCCATTCCTGTTTAGATTTTCTCTCTCTCTCTCTCTCTTCCCCCTCCCCCAGTCCTCCTACACATAGCAACATGATTTAGTAGCCATTTCAAAACTACCTTCTTTTCCTCTCTCTTCCTCTCTTTCCACCTTTAAAATTATTGGCAATATAGGTAGTTTTGAAAACTAGTAGCTTATTAATTTTTTTTTTTTGTTTAACTAAGGGCAAATCTGTTGGGTGAAATAGAGAAAAATAAAGGCTAGGGGATTTGACTTTGTGCAAGTATCTATATGTACACTCAGACACCTTTACACTTATACATTTTTAATACTGCTATTACACATCTTTCTTCTTAATACATTCTTTTGTTCCTTTAACTTCCCCATCCTTGTGTGTATGTGTGTGTTAGGCTCCAGCACTCTTGCTCGAGTGAGTGCATAGACACACGCACACGCACACATACACACACAAACACAGAATGTGACAGACAGCTTTCTTGTGGCCATCAGCACACGTTGCATATCCGGGGTCTTCTCCAGGCACATTGGGGGTCGATCCCGATAAAAAGATCTAGCAGAGGCCCCTGAGTGCTCACACATGAAAGGCAGGGGACTTTAAGATGGATTTGCATGCACACCGGGGATTTCGATCAATAGCTACCAACATTTATGGCTTAGATTATTAATGCGAAAGCTGGCCAAAAGAATGGGGATGAAAAATTAAAGGTGTCTGTTATCAATTATGCTTAAAGTTATGCAATAATTTACTTACTTTGCCTGATGTGCAGATCCAGATGTATAAAGTACTATTCTTCAAAAGCCAGGGGGTTTCTTTGATAAATTTGTTGACCATGTCAGCTGCCTCTACAATCAAAGATGAACCCAATTCAGATAATGGACTGTATTCAAATTCTTTTTAAGAAAAGATGTATCAACTTCTATGTTTTCCAAATGCATGTACATATGTGGATAGATATGTCCAAATTAACATTTATATCTATATCCTTCTCTGTGGGTCCAGGGAATTATTGTGAATTTAGGCACATGTATAATATGCATTGAGTTTAATTAAATGTGATTATTTACTCAGTGAGGAATGCCTAATCTACACACTATTGTAAAAAGTGCTTTAGCTTTGAAAACAAAGCTGCTTGCAAAAGGAAAATCCTCTTTAGCAAATACAGATTGAAATATATTCCTAATGTTCACTTACTTCTGCATTTATTGTAAAAAATCAGCACTTTCAGTTTTTAAAGTGAAGGGCCATGAAAATATGAACATATTTGTCTTTACTTATCCCATATGAATGTGCTAGATTTACCTTCAGATGCTCTATTTTGATTTATTTTCACTGTATTTTATGTTTAAATACCATTGCAATTCAGTCTGACCTCTTTCCTCTGGAGCGAAGTAATGCACACGGCATTTACAGTCTTTTAAATGGTTAGCTGGGAAATGCAATAGCAATTTGCAGGAGTAGTTTACTAATGGGGAAAGTTCTTTTGAAAACCTGAAGGAAAACCTAAGAGTACTTTTGCATTTCTACACTACAACTGTCATATAATTAAAGTATTGAAGAGCATTAAAATAATCCTTTTCCTTCCAAGCTTTCACCCATACATGCATAATTTAAATGAGGATCACCGCTCCCAGCACCCCCCCCCCCCCCCCCGCAACTCTTCACTATATACATTTGTTTTAGTGATTGCTGGGCACATTTTGTTCAAAGTGAATTCAGACAGAAAAGAGTAAGGAACATCACAAAGGCCTCAACAATGTAAGTATGCTGGTTAAAAGAATAAAAGAAGCCCCTTGTGCTGTTAACTAAAAGTAACTATAATATTCACAAGATAAAAGTTTAAAATAATCATAAAGTCTCATATGGCTGAATTAGTTGAGAATATAAGACAATAAAATCTCAACAGTTCTTTAGCTAAGTTTGTCTAATATCACATCTTCTCTGCTTTTTGGGATGGGAAAATGGGAATGGAGGAGTAGAAAATGGCTAAATTGAGAAACAAATGATAACTTAGTATATTTCCCTTAATTTTTTTTCTTTCTGGTTCATTTAAACAAATCAGGGTAAGTTTCCAAAAGGGCCCATCCCTCTGTTCTTAGGCATTTAAAAACCCTGTCTTTAACAGAAGTTTGGGACACAGGGTATATGCCATGTTGTCTACTGACCCATAATCAAAATGCAGTGACCTTCTACCCTTTTTTTGCCCCCTGACCCATCTTGAATTCAATGCAGCCTTTATAAATTTGCAAATCCTTGGAGGTAAAGGGGTTTTTGTGAGGCTTTGTTCTGAAAAAGCCCTAAGAGTGTGCTCTCTAAATTAGACAAAGGTAAAGCAACAAATCCTAGTGGATGAGACTTTACACAGGTGAGCAATAGGCACCTCCAGATAACATATATTGCAAGCTAAAAACCAGTTATATGCATAGGAGACAAGGAGGTTATGGATTGCATCAAATTAGAGTGAGGTACAAATCACTTTCATGATGTAAGAAACAGTTAGGCTACAATCTTCCTGCTCTTCTCATCTCAAGGGCTGTGGGGGACCCTAGTGACCAAGGAAGGAATGGGGAGGGTGGGGGGAAGGGGTCAGGGAGGAAAAGAAAGAAAGGAGTGAGACTTGATCTGAATCTGCAAGCACATTCCCTTATCTTTCCTGCTATCAGCCAGTTTAAAGGACACCATAATTATGATGGTGATAAAACAATGCCTGCTTATGTGTGCTGAATAAATAAAGAATGTTTACAGCTCAAGAATCTTTTAATTCCAATTAAATGCTATCAAAGAAAAGCCACTTTTCCTACTGCAACCGCCTTTCCCCCCAATTATCTTGTTTTGTTGCAATATTTTCCTATGAGACACAAGGGCCTTTCACAATTCATCCTGAATGCAAAAGAAAAAAAATCAGAGAAAGTAGAGTTTGACCTTCAGATATTAAATAATACACAAATACCCAGAACCACAATTTGTTAGGGTTGCCCAAGTTTTTGTTTATTTTACACAAGGGCCAAACATGTAGAGACGGAAGTGGTGACACCAAGCATTGAGGCCTACCTATGGGCTGCTCAGCCATACTGAAATCCTGAGCCACCACGAGGGGAGAGAGGAGACAAGACATGAGGAGCCTGATGGTCTCTGGAAAGGGAATCCTCTTCTGGTTCTGTTCCCCTGGCTTCAGCCCAAATCCTTGTAGGAGCACTGGAGCCAATCACTGTCTTTCACTGCTGCAGCTACTGGGAACCTACAAAAAAGCGGGAGATTAAAAAAAAAGAAAAAAAAAATAAACAAAAAAATCACAACTTCGAATTTATGGATATACAAGTATCATTTCATATTCATGACATCAGCAAATCACATCATAATCAGATTTGAGCAAGGTTTGGGCACTAATGCCCAAAAAGCTGGACACTCAACACTGACAGTATCACATATTAACCAGAAAATTCGCTTTTTTATTATGGAATCATAGGGTGAAAATTAAATCTTTTAACTTTGAAAAGCTTACTTTTCACTTCTGAGGCCAATTTTTACACTAATAAATTTCAAGTAAACGTCTCCTTTAAAGTTGTCCCACAACATTTTAATTCAAACTTCTACTTCCTTTCTCAGTTGGGGTAGTGTTTTGTTTGTTTTAAAAAAAAACACATGGCACAACAAACGTTAGGGAAAACGCACTCATTCCGTTAAATGCCGATACAAACCTGCCTTTTACTCCATCTGTCTAAGCAGCGCATTGCTAAGTATAAAGTTAAAAAAATACTTTTCTCAAAGACATATCTATTATTTATTGGCAAATACTGTTTGGTAATGTGGTGCAAAAACACAATGGTAAAAAATCTCGGGATATTTGTAAGTTTTCTGGAGAGTTGCAGGCCCCTTTCCTTTTGAAAGTTTAGAGCTCCAATATCCTCAATTCTACTGGCAGAATTAGGATGGACTTAGAGGGTCCTAAACGTGACCGATTCACTAAGGCGGGGGTGGGGGGTGGGGGGGGCTACAGCTTGCAGCAACGTGCTCGGCAACTTAATCCTACGCTAAAAGAGGGCAGAGAGCGAAAAAGAATGGAATACAAACTCTCCCGACATCCATAGTTACTTTCAAGGTGGATTGTGTATTTTAAGGCTGATGGGAACGTCTGGTTTTTGGAGCAAAAAGAAGAGAAGGTAAGTGTTTGTCCTTGTATCCACCAGTTCGTAGAGAAACAATGAAAGAACAAAGGGAACCACTTCCCCATCTGAACATTTTCTGTATCTCCCTCCGTTTCAAGCCAAAAAGCTTGGGAAGGGATGCGCTTTACTCTACCTTAAGTAGTGGTTGCTGGCTTGTTGAACTAAGAATGAGAAAAAAGTTGAGAGGCAGATATAGACTAAATAACAATAAAAAAGGCTTGCTGTGGCGGATCTCCACCGCGCCAGTCTCAGCAACTTGCAGAAGTTGCTCAATGCACGGAGGCAAAGCCCAAGGAATACCCTTTGCACACCAGATTTCGAACTCAGTCATTTAAATAGTCTTTCTTGCTGTTCGAAGGGGTTTCTCCGCACAAAATGTGTAGGTAGTGGCTATGGGAGAGATGTACTATCTAGGTCGAAAAATGAGCTCATGGCTATCTGGAAAAGAATTTTTAAAAAGGAAAGGGGATTCAAGTATCACGTTACTGTTTGCTAATAGAAGATATGGCAGCTCTGGCTGGGAAAGGAGAGGGATTCGTACTGAAATGCATTTGCTTTGGGGTACGCTGGTTATCCGCGTTCTGGCTTTGTGGGTCTGCGTGGCTGAATAAGTGACCGAGTGCCTTCGGCATTATGTAAATAGATCGATGTGTGGGAGAGTCCCCAAAGCCGTCGAGCACGTGAAACGCGATTTTTTACTGCCCTCCAAGCGGCGACCAAGCCCCGCTCCACCCCAGCCCACCTCAAAATCCGTATATTACCTGCCCTGTTACAGTGACACATGTTTATGTTTATAGCCCTGGTTTGTAGTAGTGTCAAGAGCCGCAGCAAGAGGAGGGGGAGGAGAGAGGAGAGGGAGGAGTAAATTCAACCACCCCCACTTGTTGTTAAAGCAAATTTACTGCGTTATTGCAAGCTCGGGACGGGGGGCTGGGATGAGAGTTGAGAGGAAGGGTTGAGTTGGGAAGTGTGTTGGCGGTGGAAGGAGGGGTGGGGTTAGGAGATCCGCAATGGAGCTCCTCTCCCCAGCAGCCCAGGAAAAGCAGCTCGGTCAATAGGGGAGCATGCTGGCGCAGTTGAAAACAAAAAGGTTCCTCCTGCTCGCTGCGTTCACGTGGGGGGCTCTGCTCGCGGGGCTCCAGGGCCCTGACCTCTGACCCCGGCTCCTCTCCGCGCTCTCCCGGTGCCGCGCGGCCACTTTTTACCCAGGATCCCTCGCGCGGGCCGCGCTCGTGCCGAGCTGGAGTCCTTCCTAATCCTCCATTCCCGGCTCTCCGTCCCCGCCCCCGCCCCCGCCGCCAGCCCCGGGGGAGGATTCTCCGGCGGGGAACCCCCGCCCCACCCCCACCCCGACTGCCCCGGCGGAGTCGGCCGCAGCAAGTCCGCGTGGGGCGGGGAGGGCTGGGCCTCCCCTGCCGCGCCGGGCCTGCGAGGGAGGGGAGGGACGGGGAGCCGAGGGGAGGGGGCGCCGGCCTCCCGGCTCAGCTGCCCCACTGAGGCCTGGACCTGTTGACTGCGATTGGCCCGCCTCATCCCGCGCCCTCTCTCTGCCCGCCGCTGCCCCATCCCTTCCGCGGCGTCGCGGGGAGGAAATGGGAATGGCTGCCCTCCTCTCCGCCTCCTTCCAACTTTCCTTTTTTTCTTTGGGTGTGGAGTTGGGGGGGTATGAGAAAGCCCAGGCAACTCCACCGCCGCCCCATCCTGCCTCCAAAAGTCTCGTCACGCCCGACCCGCCGCCGCCCTCCCAGCCCCCACGACTTAAAACCGCCTCCCCTCCTGGCAGCGGCGCCCCGGCCCGGAGCCCGAGAGCCCTCGATGCCCCCGCCGTGCCTCCCCCGCCTGGCCTGGCCCAGCGGCGTCCCCAGCGAATTGTGTCGCTTTTCTGCCCTGGAAGCTCCCTCGGCCACGTTCCACTTTTTTCCCCAGTCCCAGGAGGCGTAAGATAAAACCTCTGATTTGCTGCGTGCTGCCGGGCACATTCTCTGCCCTCTCGTCCGAAGGCACTGGATGGAGAGTTTAAAATAATAGCATTTACAGGAGGAAATAAAAGAGCGAGGGGATGGTTCTTTGGCCGGTTTTAAGACATACATGCGTTTATTAATTTTTTTAAAGACAAGATGTCTTAAGGGTTAAAAGCGTTCTGGGGTTTGCTGTATTTCCTTCTAGATTTGGGGTTTCCTGAGGAAATCTTTTCCGGAGGGGAAATAGCAAATCAACATTAAGATGGAAGCGAGACTTCTCAGCCACTTTTGGAAATCAAGGGGGAAACTGTAAAAATACATTCAGAAAAGGGCGGGAAGGCGGCGGCTGCGGGGAAGAAGCGCCGTGGGTCGGTGTCGGGGAAAGGAGGGCCAGCCAGGCCCGGGCGGGGAAGAAGGCGTGCGGGTGGCGGGGCAAGCGTCGGGCCGGGCAGCTGGAGGAAGGCGCGGCGGGACGGGCGAGCGCGTAGAGGCAGGCGGGGAGGGCCTCGGGGGGCGGGGGCCGGTCGCAGGTCTGGCGTGGCGAAGGAAGCGGGACTCGGCTCCTCGCGCCCGCCGGGCCGCCCCCATTGTTCTGCCCTAGCGCCGCCGTTAGCCGAGCGCGTCCTGACCGAGGGAGGGGTCCAGCGGGCCAACCCGACCCCCGCCCGCACCTCCCCGGGCTCCTGAGCTCCGGCCGGGTCGGGTCGGGCCGGCGCGGCAAGTTTTATGGTCAGACTCAGCCAGCAAGGGGGTTCCCAGTTGAAGACCTCGGAGGAAGGAGCCTTTACAGCGTGCTGCGAAATTGAAGGAAGCTGGGCAAGCCTGCAACGCACACGTTATGAGAAAACTGGAAAGCAACGTAGATATGTTTATAAAGTGATAAATAGATAAGAGACACACGTGGGCAGTTGTTCTGGATCTGGAAAGTTACAGTCGATTATATAGTGTTTGAAATATCTTGAAATGTGTGGATTCAAAAACTCATTTTAAAAAAAAGCTTCAAAGGAATTCGGAAAAGCACGTTTCGCTATCCTTATTACCGACTACGCAGCTCTTCTTTGTACACAAGAAGTCTAGTTTTAAAAGGAAAGGCTGAGCTAGCTCTTTCAAAAACGGGCTTCCTTTAACGTGAAGTGCGTTTTCAAAATAGGGAATTTCAAAAGGGAAAAACGTTTAAGTTGCTTTTAAGCCACGTTTTGGAAACAAATAATTGCAATCCACTTAATAAACTGTTTTCCTTTGTGAGGCATGTGGAAGAAATATTTCTGGCCAACGTCACAGTTGTTTTTTTTTAAATGAAGATTTCCAACAAGTGCTTGCGAGTCTTGTCGACAAGACCAAAGTCATCGTGCGTGAAAGGCCAAGAAGAAATAATTTCAATCCTGTGGTCCAAACCTTTGTAGGGCAAGAGAGTAATTTCGACTTAGGTTTATGATAGACTTTGCGGAAATTCCTTCTAAAATACTCATTACTAGTCTGTGTGTTATGAAGCACTGTTTCCCAAGGTAGATTTTAAAAAATCAATTAGAATTGATCTTTAATGGAATATTATATTTACACGTCGTCATGAAAACATTTGACAGAGTTTTGAATTACAAGAAAGAAGTTAACAGATGATGCTCATAAATAGCATCTGTTTGAAAAGACCCCTTAAGAGTCAGTTAAAGGTAGTGATGGTTGTATTTTTGCATTTGAAATGCTATAGAAGTTGCTTGCATTTTAACACTTTCATTTTGCGGGTCTTCTTTCCAAACTTGCATTTCCTCATGGAAATCATTCAGTTATTTCGAGATACAGGGAGAAATTCTTATGTAAGAAATCATTTGAGGCGTAACTATGGAAAGGTTTGAACAGAAAAAAAAATCGGTGTTGAAAATCAAGTATTTTCAATCTATTCATTCGTTTCACACTCATCCTCCCACAGTTCCTCCATCAATTTACATTTTTTATTTATAAGTCTTTGAATATTTAGAATAGCTTTACATGTTTATCTGTTATGTAGTTGATAGTAAAAGGTGAATCGTTTTATATCATTCACTGTTTCAGACATTTTTTGTTTCATTTAAAGTAAAAATATGCTTAGGAGTCATGATATTCTTGTGAGAAAAACAACAAATGGATGGAAAAAGGGCATGAATGGGGGTGGGGATGGAGAGGGACAAGTAGCATTCCTGGTCAGTCTTTGTGATACCTTTCTTTAATTTTATGTCATTATATTTTCCACTTCTGCTTGTACCAACGATCATTGCTTTTTTAATTGGGGTAAAGTGCCACCATATAAAAATTACCTACCTTCTGGCTCTCAAGCGCCGCAGTAAAATAAGGCTGACAAAAAGTGATCCGAGGCTTGTGTGTTTAATTCGTCAGGAATGTTAAGCTTCATAAGATTCACCCTATGGGGTCATGTTGGTCCTTGGCACTGTTACTGTACAGTTTCAAGAGGTAAATATGCACATTATAGATTTAAAAAATCTAAGATGTACTAGACAAACAGTTTATTAATCGAAGGAATAAAAAATGAATTTGTCAACCTCATTCTTTCTGGGACACAATGCACTTAATTAACATATTCTTGGGCTTGTTTCTGGATTTGGTAAGCAGTGGCCCCTTTTGGAGAGGAAAACATTTAAATCTTAAAAAGTGATCTTCTTTGGTCCAAATAGTATTTATAAATTCAGTTTAATTTCTTCTTTTTTTTCAGTCTAAGATATGTTGCATTTCTTTCAAGGTTCTCTTCCATTTCAAAAACTGATTTTCCTCTTTTCCACGTCCAGAATCTTTTCACTTAGATAATCTTACGTAGCATATAAACAGACACCTAAATATGTCACTTTAATCACACTTTAATTATAACAGAGATGCAGATCTTCAGTGTCAGTAAAAAATGAGAACATGGACCTTACAATACACACTGTATTGATGATACTCTGAAAAGTCAAAATATAACACCTTTCAGTATTGCTGCATCATGGAAAAAAAAAGTTCAACTCTGAATCGTTATGAGGTTTATGTAACACCTAGAATACCTAAAGGCATCTTTTAGATAGCATTTTTATATTGATAATTACATGGTGTTTTACTCAAAAAATGTAAATACAGCCATTTGATATCAATTTTTATAGCAAAACAAATAGCTCTGAGGCCAAACACAGTTAACCAAACCAAACCTTTTACATATTAGACCTTGATTCTTAAAAAGATTTTTATTTAGATTATACACAATTTAAATTTCAGAATTATCTACCAAACTTTCAGAAAATTAAGTGTATCTAACAACAATATTAATTATAATTGATTCTAAGTTGGAGCCTGTTTTGTAATAAAATGATGACTTTTACATGAAAAGGTGGCAAACATTTGAGGGCTATTTAGAATAGCCAATTCTAAACTATCTGGTAAATAAAAACTGATATAAATTTCAACTACTGAAAATCTTCAGAGAAACCAATTCATCTGAAAATTTTTGTTAATCATTACTTACAAATTTTAGTTCAATTGTACATACAAAATAAAATCTTGCTTTACTTTGAAGAATAAAACTCAGAGTGTAATTAGCTTTTAAACACCAATTTAGGACATTAAACAAACATTTACTCTGGACCTACTAAGTGCAAGACACTTGCTAGGTGTGATGGTGAGTAAAAAATAATCACCTAGTAAGATTTACAAGTTTCATTAATTAGATTTTTGAAAAAGCTGTTAACAGAATCTCAATTCAAAACCTAATTGCAAAGAATATCTTGATATGAAATTTCAAATAGTCCTCCGTGATATAGGTGCCATGGTGGTTTTGCATCTATAAAGACACAATACTCATTTATGGTGACATAAATAACAACGCTAGTTTCAGAAACACTTCAGTATATTAATCGTACTAGCATAAATATATGGCTCATAATAAACTTTTAATGTAAAAGGTAAAAACTCTTGGGTACCAACTGAGCAAAACAAAAAACAGAGATTCCTTTATGTAAAAGAGGATATATCTGAAAGTCTGCACAGATCATAAGAGAGTGTCTTTTTGAGTTTTCTAACTAATTTATTTAGAGACAAGATGATAGATTTCAATGAGGTTTAGCAGATGCAGGAATTCTAATTGCTTTTTGTTTAAAAAACTTAGTCGCAGAGCCAATATAGAATTTTACACACTATGGAAGTCAAGAATCTGAGTTCAGGAAAGTGTATCTAGCCTCAGCATTACAGAAGTATACCTCTTATGGATGTAGAAATAGACCTCAGTTTCTACACCCCATTGTAGAAATTTATATACCTTGACAATGGGTACAATAGAATAAATATAATATGCACAAATAGAAGGCAAATACAACTTTAATTTACAAAGGAGATAAATATGAATAGTACTAACCTCTGAACTGAATATGGTTTTAAATATTTCTTTCATAATACCTACTTATGTAAATATGGAAAAGCAAATACAGAAATTTGGTGCCTACCTTAAAGAATAAAGAAAATTATCGGAAGATATATTACCCATAGAGCAAAAATACATCTTCCCATTATAGTAGGGTTAGAGGTTACATCATAAAATACTTTTACTTGAGTTTTTTGTGGTTTCCCTCAGATGATTAGTTTGGAGAAACAGACGGGCTGGTACTGAGTTAGCTGCTCTTATGTGAAGCAATATTTAGAGACAATAGGGTTTCATTTTATCCTAGAGGTACTACATATACTTTTTTGAAGGATATTTTGAGAATATAAAATATTTTGAGAATATAAAATTTTAGGGTAACATTTTATGACTGAAATTGTTCTTTTTCACAGTTATTTTATAACTCCTATGGTAATTTATTTTCATATTGCTAAGTATTTTAAAAAGCATACTTGCACTTTAACAACTCTGCCAATGTAATTACAAGTTTTATCCATTTTGAGGTAGGAAAATTAGCATATTCAGCCAATTGTTACATATATGACTATATATATATGTCTCACAAAGGACAAATACAACTTTTTCATTGCTATATTCCCCATATCCAAAACAGTCCCTAGTACACAGTAAATGTTCAATAAATAGTTACTGAATGAATAATTAATTGCATATTTGAACTGTTTTACTGTTTTATATTGTCTGCTTTTCTTCCTTTTCACTTAACATTTTATAGAAATACACAAAATATTATACTTCAGATATATAAGAAAAAGTTTGATATCTGGTACATGACTTAAAATGAAAATGAGTTATTTACATGCATGTTTTTTCATATACTTTTCATACTCAACGTATGAAACAACATACGTTATTTACACGCATGTTTTTTCATATACTTTTCGTACTCAACGTATGTTAAAATTTGTTTTGAATAATTTGAATTATATTTTGTGAACACTTATGTATACATCTTTAACAAAATTTGTTTCAGATAGTATTGTTTATATACAGGCCTGTTATGAAATAATATATTTTCCCTATCTTTAAAAATTTCTGAAACCTCTTACAAATGATAAATTTTTTTGTTTTGTTTAGGAAATAGCAAGTGTTTACTTACATTTGTTTTAACTGTTAAAGAATAGGGCAAGGTACCCATCCTTCTTTATATACAAATTCATTCCTTCACAAGAACTAAGCTCCAATGCATTAAAAATAAAACAAATGTATTTTTAAATAATTTAATGCATTAAGGCTTGGCTGCAGTGTTTGGGAGGGGAAGTTTCACACTGATTTTTAACTCAAAATTGCTCTATAGTAAGAGTCTGAACAGGACTTGGATATTGAGCTGGTGTCCTTTGTATAAGGGTGAAGATAAAATATATGGTTAAGATACACAAAACAGTATAGTTTTGTTTGAAGGCCGTTTTAGTTTTATACATTTTTAAGGCAGTTAAAAAATATAATTATTATATATCCAGAAATGTATTGTTGTCCCATCCCAAAAAAGAATTCACATTATGTAGTCTTATAGTCACCTTTTCTAAATGCACTATGTGAATTCTCATTGTTTTAGTGTACGTTTTAATTGCCATTACTTTGTATATTTCAGCTTTTTAAAACATCTGAATTTGCTATATATGCCCTCATTGTGCTGTATACCTATTATTACTCTTGCACAGATTTCTAGCAATTTGAAATAGAAAAACAGTCATGATACCTTTTCTTCCCCCCTTTATCAGAAGAACATTTAGAAGGCTTTTAAAGCCCAAACCATTATATTATCTTTTGGTGACCGACTAGGAGAACTTGGATTCTCTATGCTTTAGCACTGCAAAAGTGCATCTTCCAGATCAGCACATTTATAATGCGAATTCCTGAGAAAGAACCATTTTGTACCTGCAACGTATTAATCAAAAGTCATGAATTCGCCTTTTAACTGGGCTTGTCATTTAAACAATCTATACATAATTCTGATTTCATGCTAAACTTTTCTAATTAGACATTTTTTGCTTAAACATCAATATTGGGCTTATACGGATGCATAAGGAACAGGGCGACAGTGAAAGATTTTAGTTTAAAACTGCTCAGTATCCAGCTAATTAATCTATGCAGATAGGCCTAATCCATTTTCCATTTGTTTGTGAGGTGGGAGCTCTCATCTTTCTGCCACTTTTAAATGACCTCACATTTCCAAGTGTAAATTTGGAGAAAAGACCCGGATCAGAGGAATCCTCCATCATAACTGGACGCCACTGTCTGATGGCGTTAATTATCTTTTAGCGACTGACTAGGAGGGCTAGAGTTCCTTCTTCCTTTTGGTGTAGGACAACTGCATTTTCCAGATCATCATACTATATTGCTAATTCCTGATAAACAACCATTTGTCCTGCACAGCGAGCTGAGGGGCTCCTTGGCGTTCCCTCTCCGAGTGCAGCCCTAACCCGGGCTTTTGACCTTCAGCCTGTGATGCACTTTCGTTTGCCACTGGGGCCCATGTAGTGCGTAAATGGGCGGCAGATTTGTAGGACTTCCAGCGGGAGAACTTTGGGAAGAGTCCAGGACGTGAATTTAATGGGTGGAGAGGCTGCGGCAGCCCTGTGAAGTTAGCGCGGCCAACTGCAGGAAGCCATGCTTCATTACACCCTTCATGGGAGCTGGCACACTCGCCCCACCCTCGTTACCCACGGGCCAGTCCTGGAGGAAAAGGCCAGCAGGTAGGTTCCCAGGGCAGGGAGACGATACCCCTGGGGAGTGCCCTCTGGCGATTCTGAGAAAACCCCTTCCCAGCCCTGGTCGTCCGCCTCCCCCGCCACCTCCCAGGCCTCTTCCCGACGAGCACACGCGGCCCGCGCCACCAGCGCTGCAGAGGGCGGCCCTAACGTCCCCGCCCCCGCGTGCGCGCCCCCGCGCCCTCGCGTCGGCTCATTCCGGCCTCCGCGCGCCTCCGGCTCCCCTCGCGCCCACCCCTAGCACACCTCGGCGGCGGCGAACGGCGCGGGGGAGGGGGACGGGGCCCCAGAGGTAGGCCGGGGGCAGCCGGCCGGCCACGGCGGCGCGCACGCAGGGCTCGCCTCGCCCGGGCCTCCTCCCTCACGCCGGCCGCAGGGCGGGCGCGCACGCCGAGTGACGCTCGGAGGAGGAAGCGCAGCCCCCTTCCCCTCCCTCGCTGCCCCTGGCCCAGCGGGAGCCCCCCCAGTGCGCCTGTGCGGAGGCCTACTTGATTATGTGTGCCCTCTCCGGGCGCCCGCGTTAGCGGCCGGGTGGAGGTGGGGAGGGAAGACGCTGAGGAGGAGGAGGAGGCGGAGGAGGCGGTAGAGGGGAGGTGGGGGGAATCAGCAAGGACATGGCTCCTGACTCCTGTGCGGAACGTGAGTGACTGAGCGGCAAAGCCCGAGTGAGCGAGCGGTGGGCGGCAGGGCCGGGCCGGGCCGGGCGGGGGACGCCGGGGCGGGCGCGGGGGGCTGTGTGGGGGGGGAAGTACTAATCGGCTTGCATGTGTTTTTTAATGGTCCCCCCAACTCCCTCTTAGATGGTCTCTAGCGACCGGCCCGTGTCACTGGAGGACGAGGTCTCCCATAGTATGAAGGAGATGATTGGAGGCTGTTGCGTTTGCTCAGACGAGAGAGGCTGGGCCGAGAACCCGCTGGTTTATTGCGACGGGCACGGCTGCAGCGTCGCGGTGCATCAAGGTAAACACCCAACCGCCCGCCGGGGCGCGCCGGCCTTCGCCCAACGGTCACCGCCGCCCCCACCTGGGCCGCAACCGCCGGCGCCCCCGCCCCCGCCCCCGCCCCGTGCCGCGGCCGCGGGAGGGACGCGGAGGGTCCGCGCCGGGGCGCGGGGGGTGTGGGCCGCGCATGTGGGAGAAAGTGCGTGTGGCCCGGACTGTCATGTGATTCCGCTCTCACTCTCTCAAGTGTCATTCGGCCGCCGCCTGTGCCTGGGGCCGGGGGCTGCTGACTCGGCGGGGCGGGGCAGGGCGGCGGCCGCGCCCTCGAGATCCGGGCTGGTTGGGGGCGGGGGCGGGGGCGGCGCGCGCCCCTCCTGGGGTCGCTGGGGCCATGGGGGGTGGGTTTGGGAGAGTGGAGCGTTCTTCTCTTCTCTGGCCTGCCGCCGCCTGTCTGCCGCAGTGTTTGCAGACTTCCTGTGGCGTGGAGACGGGCTCGGGAACTGGGCGCTAGGGCGGGGAGGCCGGGAGTCGCCTCGCCTCTTTAGATGGGTAGGGATGCGGGGCCCGTTGCACCCCGAGCCAGAAGGCTCGGGCCCTACCGCTGCCCGGTAGCTGCCTGCGGAGGAGATGGCAGAGTCCGTTGCTGACCGTGCGGGAATGGCGGGGCTGCTGCAGCGCCTGTGGGGTGGCCGCGGCAGGCCACCACCAGCCTAGGTGGCTGAAGAGAAGAGGTGGCGGTGCTAAGTGACTTTTGGGGAGCCTCTTAGTTTATTTCTGGTTGTTAGCAGTTGGTGAGGCTTTTGGATATACAAGAAGGCCGAGGAGACTAATAAGATACTTTTCTGGCCTTTGAAGTGGCCGACTTGTCCCCATTTCACGTGGTAAGGAATCCAGGACAAAACAGTCTACATTCTTTTTTGGTGGCTCTATGTCCCTTCGCATTTCTGAATCTGGCATTAAGTGATGCAGATATTTTTAGTCGTCTATTGGAAAGGACTACCGCTAAAGGGAAGACAGAAAAATTTGAACATGTGCTAAAGTGCATTTTGTAGAGAAACGAATGTCACATTTGGGAAGGGAGACTTAGATGCAGTGGTGATGATTCTGAGGTAGTGAACTAACTTACTCTGAGAATGCTGCTGTTGCCAGACTTTTATTTTTTTACTTTTTGTTTTGTTGAGACCCAGGCTGTAGTGCAGTGGCGCCATTTCAGTTTACTGCAACCTGCGCCTCACTGGTTCAAGCGATTGATTCTCCTGCCTCAGCTTCCCGAGTAGCTGGGATAACAAGCACACCCTAGCACACCCGGCTAATTTCTTGTATTTTTTTTGTAGAGACAGGGTTTCACCATGTTGGCCAGGCTGGTCTCAAACTCCAGACCTCAGGTGATCCTCTTGCCTCGGCCTCCCAAAGTGCTGTGATTAACGGCGTGAGCCCCTGCGCCTGGCCGTAGACTTTTAAAGAAGAGCAAAGTTGCATGTCTTGCTTTTTTAGGGAGTGAATACAATGTGTGACAAAACCAGATACTGATTTTAAGGTCAACCCGTGTTCACTGGCATTTTGAAGGCCATTTATTATGAATTGGATGATAAACTATCAAAATTTGATAGTAATTTCTGTTTTCCAGTATAGAAAATTTTCATTGAAATCTTAAATTTTCCTTCCTAGCAGTACACCTGAATAAAGTTTTGGGGCACTGACGCTGTGTTTTGGATACCTATGCCGTGTTTTTGATACCTATGCCGTGGTTTTTGACTGATAGAACATTTATAGTCAGACACATTTTACAAATTCTTTTTTTTGGAGACAGGGTCTCACTTTGTTACTCAGACTGGCATGCAGGATGCTATTACAGCTCACTGCAGCATTGACCTCTCAAGCCATCTTCCCACTTCAGCCTCCCCAGTAGCTGGGACCACAGGCCAGGACAGCCATGTCGGGCTAATTTTGCATTTTTGGTAGAGATGGGGTTTCACCACGTCACCCAGGTTGGTCTCGACTTTTTTTTTTTTGAGACGGAGTTTCGCTCTTGTTGCTCAGGCCGGAGTGCAATGGTGCCATCTCGGCTCACTGCAACCTCTGTCTCCCAGGTTCAAGTGATTCTCCTACCTCAGCCTCCCGAATAGTTGGGATTGCAGGCATGGACCACCATGTCCAGCTAATTTTTGTATTTTTTTTGTAGAGATGGGGTTTCTCCATGTTGGTCAGGCTGGTCTTGAACCCCGGATCTCAGGGTGATCTGCCCGCCTTGGCCTTCCAAAGTGCTGGGATTACAGGCGCGAGTCACTGCGCCTGGCCTAGTCTCGAACTTTTGAACTCAAGGGATCTGCCCGCCTTGGTCTCATAAAGTGCTGGGATTACAGGCATGAGCTGCCTTGCCTGGTCCTACAAATGTTTAATAGGAAATAGAAGTGTAGCTTTTGGAGAAGTTTAACTAGTTGGAGTTTTAAAAAGTTATACTGAATTTGTGTTCTGCCATGATCATACAGTGGGTAGTACTCTGCTTTGTGAATTTATATTCTCTCTTTCTTTATATTTTTTTGAGGCAGAGACTCCCTCTGTTGCCCAGGCTGGAATGCAATGGGGCAGTCTTGGCTCACTGCAGCTTCTACCCCCCCAGGTTCAGGTGATTCTCCTGCGTCAGCCTCCTGATTAGCTGGGACTACAGGCACCGCCACTACACCTGGCTAATTTTTTTTTTTTTTGAGATGGAGTTTTGGTCTTGTCCAGGCTGGAGTGCAGTGGCGTGATCTCAGCTCAGTGAAACCTTCGCCTCCCGAGTTCAACTGATTCTCCTGCCTCAGCCTCCCAAGTAATTGGGATTACGGGTGCCTACCACCATGCCCAGCTAATTTTTGAAAAATTTTTAGTAGAGACGGGGTTTCACCGTGTTGGCCAGGCTGGTCTCGAACTCCTGACCTCAGGTGATCTGCCTGCCTTGGCCTCCCAAAGTGCTGGGATTACAGGCATGAGCCACCGTGCTCGACCTGAATTTATATTCTTTAAATGCTTTCCAATATTTAAGATATTTTCAGATTTTTGCCTAGCAAGCTCATACAGAAGTCTGCTTGGTTATTAGTGTTTTTAGAATTTTGGAAAATTTTCAGTTTTGAGCTAATTATTAACTTTGAAAACCAATTTTTTTTTTTTGAGAAGGAGTCTCGCTCTGTCACCCAGACTGGAGTGCAGTGGCCGGATCTCAGCTCACTGCAAGCTCCGCCTCCTGGGTTCACGCCATTCTCCTGCCTCAGCCTCCCAAGTAGCTGGGACTACAGGCGCCCGCCACCACGCCCGGCTAATTTTTTTTGTATTTTAGTAGAGTCGGGGTTTCACCATGTTAGCCAGGATGGTCTCGATCTCCTGACCTCGTGATTCGCCCATCTCGGCCTCCCAAAGTGCTGGGATTACAGGCTTGAACCACCGCGCCCAGCCTGCAAACCAATTTTAAAACAAGACTGTGATTAGATTTGTGATGTATACTTAGATCATTTGGAGCATTCACATCATTATGTAGTTAGAAATAAGCATACTTTTTTTTTTTTTTTTTTTTGAGATAGTGTCTCCCTGTGTTGCCCAGGCTGGAGCACAGTGATGTGATTATGGCTTACTGCATCCTTGGCTTCACAGGCTTAGGTCAGCCTCCTGAGTAGCTGGGACTATAGGCACATGCCACCATGCCCAGCTAATTTTTTTTTTTTTTTTTTTTTTTAACTTGAGACGGAGTTTCACTCTTATTGCCCAGGCTGGTGTGCAATGGTGCCATCTTACCTCACTGCACACTCTGCCTCCTGGGTTCAGGTGATTCTCCTGCCTCAGCCTCCTGAGTAGTAGGATTATAGGCATGTGCCACCACGCCTGGCTAATTTTATATTTTCAGTAGGGACAGGGTTTCTCCACGTTGGTCAGGCTGGTCTTCACCTCCCAACCTCAGGTGATTCGCCTGCTTCAGCCTCTCAAAGTGCTGGGATTACAGGTGTGAGCCACTGCGCCTGGCCTAATTAAAATTTTTTTTGTGTGTGTGGAGATGGAGTCTCACTGTATTGCCTAGACTGTTCTGGAACTCCTGGGCTCCAGCAGCCCTCCCACCTCGACCTCCCAAAATGCTGGGATTACAGGCATGAACCGTTGCACCCAGCCTTGATTTGTTTAGATGAGGTAACACAAAAGAGTTGCATTTAAAATTTTTACTTTTTAATTAAGTAAGCTGTATGTGTGATAAATAGGATATGAACTGTTTTACTTTGTAAAGAGGTAGTTTACTTGAATAGTGACAGGTAGATTAATAGGGCTTTGAAAGGGTATTTGATTTTTCTATGGTTCTTCGAATCTTAACATTTTAATACATTTCATTTTTCAACAGCTTGCTATGGCATTGTTCAAGTACCCACTGGACCATGGTTTTGCAGGAAATGTGAATCTCAGGAGAGAGCAGCCAGAGTGGTAAGGACTATTTATCAAAAACATTAAACTTTACTGAGTAGCTTTGGAAATTAGGAACTGCACTCCTGTTGTAGTTTGCGGGGTTGTCAGTCATTTCTTCAAATATCATAATGTAAGAGATAATTTAGGACAAATATTGACTTGGAGTATTAAACAGATTTTTTAAAACTGAAAAACAAATGGAATCAATTGAGTATATTTTGGATACTTTGAAAACAAATATGTAGTCATATTTGGACTTTGTTAACTAGTTACAGAATCAAGAAAGCTTGAAGTTTGAAGGTTTCTCTGGTTAATCATAGTTAAAATATAATGGAAATAGAAACATAAGGAAGTTACATTGTTAATTCTGTTAGGTTTTGTTTAATGGGAAAAAAACAGTAATTTTAGTGACTATCATATTCTTTTTACTGTATCTTTGGGTGTATAGTTTAACTTTGAACACTCACTGATTTCAGGCATTCATTCCCTTTGGCAAACCAACATAATGATATTTTTTGTTGTTGTTGTTTACTTGGGTGGCTACCTTATTTCAGAACTTTTGTAAACCTCTTATAAGAATGAAAGAGGTGCCGGGTGCAGTGGTTCACACCTGTAATTCCAGCACTTTGGGAGGCCAAGGCGGGAGGATCACGAGGTCAAAAGATGGAGACCACTCTGGCCAACATGGTGAAGCCCTGTCTCTACTACAAATTCAAAAATTAGCTGGGTGTGGCGTGCACCTGTAGTCCCAGCTACTCAGGAGACTGAGGCAGGAGAATTGCTTGAACCCGGGAGGCAGAGGTTGCAGTGAGCTGAGATGGCGCCATTGCACTCCAGCTTGGGCAATAAGAGCAAAACTCCGTCTCAAAAAAAAAAAAAAAGTTAGAAAAATTAGCTGGGTGTGGTGGCATGCGCCTATAATCCCAGCTGTTTGGGAGGCTGAGGCAGGAAAATAGCTTGAACCTGGTAGGCGAGGTTACAGTGAGCTGAGATTACGCCATTGCACTCCATCCTGAGCTACAGAGCAAGACTCTCAGGAAAGAAAAAAAAAAAGGAGATAGGCCGGGCGCAGTGACTCACACCTGTAATCCCAACACTTTGGGAAGCCGAGGCAGGAGGATTGCTTGAGTCCAGGGGTTTGAAACCAGCCTGGTCAACTTAGTCTCTACAAAAGAAAAATTTTAAAAATTAGTTGGGGCTGGGCACAGTAGCTCATGCCTGTAATTCCATCACTTTGAGAGGCTGAGGTGGGCGGATCACTTGAGGTCGGGAGTTCGAGACCAGCCTGGCCGACATGGTAAAACCCCATCTCTGCTAAAAATACAAAAAATTAACTGGATATGGCAGTGCGCATCTGTAGTCTAGCTACTCTGGGGGCTGAGACAGGAGAATCACTTGAATGAGGGAGGTGGAGGTTGCAGTGAGCCAAGATTGTGCCACTGCACTCCAGCCTGGGTGACAGAGTGGCACTGTTTCAAAAAAAAAAAAAAAATTAGTTGGGCGTGGTGGCTTCCACCTGTAGTCCCAGCTACTCTGGAAGCTGAGACAGGAGGATTGCTTGAGCCTGGGAGGTTGAGGCTGCAGTGAACCATGACTCCAGCCTGGGTGACAGAGTGAGAGACTGTCTCACAAAAAACAAAATGAGGGAGGTGTGTTTATCCTTTGTGGCCACAAGCATTTTTCCCATTTGGATTTCTGGAAATATCAGAAATAGATTTTATTTTCGTTAGTTATGCAAACATACTACCATTTAAAATGTGATAGTTCCTTTTTTTAAATCTTACTACGTTTATCGATTTATTATTTATTCCAAGACATCTTGTTATAGCAAGTCCTTTCTTTTGATGTTGATTATGGAGTTAGACTGAAGGTAGAAAACAAACATTACAGCTTCTTTACCTAGGCATATAGCAAAAGCAGAAGCTTTTGTATTTGCCTGGGCAATTTTTGACCAGTAGAAATAATGAGCTGGGTGCCGTGACTCATGCCTCTAATCCTTGCACTGTGGGAGGACAAAGTGGTTGGATCACCTGGGGTCAGGAGTTTGAGACCAGCCTGGGCAACATGGTGAGACCCCACCTCTACTAAAAATGCAAAAATTAGCTGGGTGTGGTGGTGTGCACCTGTAATGCCAGCCACTTGGGAGACTGAGGCAGGAGAATTGCTTGGACTTGGGAGGCAGAGGTTGCAGCGAGCTAAGGTCGCACCACTGCACTCCAGCCTGGCGACAGAGCGAGACTTGTCTCAAAAAAAAAAAAAAAAAAAAAAGAAATAATGCTTGAGTAGCTTATAAAAGTATGTTGAGTCTCAGAGCTATTTTTATTTTATTATTTTGAGGCAGTCTTGCTCTGTTCTCCAGGCTGGAGTGGAGTGGCGCAGTCATGGCTCACTGCAGCCTTGAAGTCCTGAGCTCAAGTGATCCTCCTGCCTCAGCTTCCTAAGTAGCTGGGACTTATAGACCTGCAGCACTGCACCCAGCTAATTTTGTTTTTTTAAACATTCTTGCTCTGTCGCCCTGGCTGGAATGAAGTAGCGCCATCTCCGCTCACTGCAACCTCTGCCTCCTGGATTCAAACGATTCTCCTCCCTCAGTCTCCCATATAGCTGGGACTACAGACATTCGCCACCACACTCAGCTAATTTTTTTTTTTTTTTTTTTGAGACGGAGTCTCGCGCTGTGTCACCCAGGCTGGAGTGCAGTGGCGCGATCTCGCCTCACTGCAAGCTCCGCCTCCCAGATTCACGCCATTCTCCTGCCTCAGCCTCCGAGTAGCTGGGACTACAGGCGCCCGCCACCACGCCCGGCTAGTTTTTTGTATTTTTAGTAGAGACGGGGTTTCACCATGTTAGCCAGGATGGTCTCGATCTCCTGACCTCGTGATCCACCCGCCTCGGCCTCCCAAAGTGCTGGGATTACAGGCTTGAGCCACCGCGCCCGGCTCACTCAGCTAATTTTTGTACTTTTACTAGAGATGGGGTTTCACCATGTTGGCCAGACTGGTCTCGAACTCCGGACCTCAGGTGATCTGCCTGCTGTGGCCTCCCAAAGTGCTGGGATTATGGGCGTGAGCTACCACGCCCGGCCTGAATTTTATTAGAAATGAGGTCTTGCTGGTCTCGAATTCCTGAGCTCAAGCAGTCCTCCTACCTCAGCCTCCCAAAGTGGTGGGATTACAGGTGTGAGCATCTGTGCCTGGCCAGAGCAATTTTTTTATAGTTCTGATGGTATGTTTTGGTTCTGTGTGAGAATGCACTTTAGTAGAATTACAGCTGTTACTCTAATGGGATTTAGCAAATGGAGGATGAAATCAATCATAGAAAGTTGGGGACTTGGTGAAACCTTTTTTTTTTTTTTTTTTTTGAGGTGGAGTCTCGCTCTGTCGCCCAGGCTGGAGTGCAGTGGGGCGATCTCAGCTCACTGCAAGCTCCGCCTCCTGGGTTTTATGCCATTCTCCTGCCTCAGCCTCCCAAGTAGCTGGGACTACAGGTGCCCACTACCTCACCCGGCTAGTTTTTTTGTATTTTTTAGTAGAGACGGGGTTTCACCGTGTTAGCCAGGATAGTCTCGATCTTCTGACCTCGTGATCCGCCCGTCTCGGCCTCCCAAAGTGCTGGGATTACAGGCTTGAGCCACCGCGCATGGCCATTCTTTATAGAGCTACTCTGACTTTTTTTTCTTTGTGTCATGTTACGGTTTGTGGTAAATAGGTCACTACACAGTGGAACCTATGGTTTATTAGTAAACACGGACAAGGAGATGTGGCTGTTCCGGGGGGTGTCACAGTAGATTGAAGGCTGGAAGAGATAAGAAAATAAGGTGGGTATTAAGAGAGAGAAGATAATGAATAGGGAGTGTCAGAATGCCAGCATCATTTGCCTCAAATGCCACTTGTTACCTGCTTCTCTTTTATTCTCTCTAAGGACATGGTCAAAGTGTCAATGTGAATAAAGTAGTTATCTTGAAAGGTGTATTAGGGCCAGGTGCAGTGGCTCAAGCCTGTCCCAGCACTTTGGGTGGCTGATGTAGGCAGATCACATGAGCTCAGGAGTTTGAGACCAGCCTGGCTAACATGGTAAAACCCCGTTTCTACTAAAAATATAAAAAATTAGCTGGGCATTGTGGCATACACCTGTAATCCCAGCTACTTGGGAGACTGAGGCAGGAGATTCGCCCAAACCCAGGAGGCAGAGGTTGCAGTGAGCTGAGATCGTGCCATTGCACTCCCGCTTGGGCATAAGAATAAAACTGTCTCCAAAAAAAAAAAAAAGTATATTAGATGCTGCTGGGTGCCATGACTTGTGCCTGTAATCCTAGTGCTTTGAGAGGCCAAGGTGAGAGATCACACCTAAGTTGGAGATCAGCCTGGGCAACATAGTGACACCTTATCTCTACAAAAAGAAAAAAAAAATTAGCCACATGTGGTGATATACTTGTAGTCCTAGCTATGTGGGAAGCTGAGGCAGGAGGATCCATTGAGCCCATGAGTTTGAGGTTGCAATGAGCTATAATCACACTACTGCACACTAGTCCAGGTGACAAAGTGAAACCCTGTCTCTTTAAGAAAAAGAAGTTTTTGTGGGAGGGCATTTTATTTTAACATCATTTGGTGGGATGTGGGTGACATTAAGGATTTTTTTTTTTTTTTTGAGACAAAATTTCACTCTGTTGCCCAGGCTGGAGTGCAATGGCGTGATCTTGGCTCACTGCAACATCCGCCTCCTGGGTTCAAGCAGTTCTCCTGCCTCAGCCTCCAGAGTAGCTGGGGTTACAGACACAGACGCCTGCTACCATGCCTGGCTAGTTTTTTTTTTTTTTTTTTTTGTTATGGAGTTTCGCTTTTGTTGCGTAGTCTAAAGTGCAATGGCGCGATCTTGGCTCACCACAACCTTTGTAATATACATTATGTATATATGCATATGTACGTACATATATATGTATATCGTGTATATACATATATATATATATTTTTTGGAGATGGAGTTTAGCTCTTGTTGCCTAGGCTGGAGTGCAGTGGCGTGATCTTGGCTCACCGCAACCTCCACCTTCCGGGTTCAAGCAGTTCTCCTGCCTCAGCCTCCAGAGTAGCTGGGATTACAGACAATTGCCACCATGCCCGGCTAAATTTTGTATTTTTACTCCACGACCTCCACCTCCCGGATTCAAGCGATTCTCCTGCCTCAGTCTCCCCAGTAGCTGGGGTTACAGACACGTGCCACCATGCCTGGCTAATTTTTGTGTTTTTAGTAGAGACAGGGATTCTCCATTTTGGCCAGGCTAGTCTTGAACTCCTGACCTTAGGTGATCCACCCGCATCAGCCTCCCAAAGTGCTGGGATTACAGGCGTGAGCCACGTTGCCTGGCCATGGATTTTTTTTTTTTTTTTTTTTTGAGACGGAGTCTCGCTCTGTCACCCAGGCTGGAGTGCAGTGGCCGGATCTCGGCTCACTGCAAGCTCCGCCTCCCGGGTTTACGCCATTCTCCGGCCTCAGCCTCCCGAGTAGCTGGAACCACAGGCGCCCGCCACCTCGCCCGGCTAGTTTTTTTGTATTTAATAGAGACGGGGTTTCACCGTGTTAGCCAGGATGGTCTCGATCTCCTGACCTCGTGATCCGCCCGTCTCGGCCTCCCAAAGTGCTGGGATTACAGGCTTGAGCCACCGCGCCCGGCAGGCCATGGATTTTTAAAGAAGAGGCAAAAGCATAACCTTTTCTACATTCCTGTGGTGTGTGATTATATATATATATAAAATATACGTGTGTTATATATACACATATATTTTGGAGACAGAGTTTAGCTCTTGTTGCCCAGGCTGGAGTGCAATGGCATGATCTTGGCTCACCGCAACCTCTGCCTCCTGGGTTCAAGCAATTCTCCTGCCATAGCCTCCCGAGTAGCTGGGATTGCAGGCTTGTGCCACCACGGCCAGCTAAGTTTTGTATTTTTAGTGGAGATGGGGTTTCTTCATGTTGGTCAGGCTGGTCTCAAGCTCCTGACCTCAGGTGATCTGCCTCCTTCGGCCTCCCAAAGTGCTGGGATTACCATTGTGAGCCACTGTGCCCAGCCTGTAGTGTATAATTATAAAAGGCAGGTCCTTTGTAAGAAACAGATAAGCAAAGAAAGGGCATTGTCTTATAAGGACACAGGAGCCAAGAACCCTAACATGGAAATGTATTTGACCCAGAAAGGGACATGAATTAGTCTTAGGAATCTTTTTTCTACTTTTGTCTGCATACCTGCTTCCATTCTTTTTTTTCTGCAGATTTACTGTGCTACTTGTTCCAACAATGAGTAGCTAACTTTTTAAGTGTTTACTCTGTGCCACATACTGTGCTAAATGTTTTTTGCCAGTTATTTCATTTAAGCATCCTATCACATCTATGAGGTGGATGTTATTCTCATTTTACGGGTAAGGATACTATAGTTTTAAGAGAAACATGTTTTATGAGAGTCTGGAATGTGATTAAGCTCTTAACCACTATGTTACCTCTTAACCACCATGTTGCCTCCTCTGGTGAAAGATGACGATAGCTCAGCTCCTGATATTTTCCATCTCCTGTCTCAAAAGCGAGTAAATTCAGTCCCAATCTCATGTTCCTTTAAGAAACAATAAAACAAAAACCCAACTTTGGTTTGGCTTGGATGAGGTACCTAACTCTGGACCATTTTGCTATGGTGAGACAATAAGGTCAAGTTACTCAGACAGAGGAAGAACTCTGTGGACTGGAGATAGTTCACTTCTCAGGGAAGGGGGATTATGACCTGGCAGTACCCTGACAGATACTGAGCAGTAAAGGTTCAGAAAAGTAAAGGAGCATTTTCAGAAAAGTAAATTGGTGCTATATAGAATGAACTTGAAAGGGAAGGTTAGAGATGGACTTAGGATGCTACTACTATAAAGATGTGGGAATAGAAAGGGAGTAGAAAAGAAGGGAGCATTTTGAAGGATGAAATGACAGAAATGGATATTAGGTAAAGGGAAGGGAATAATCAAAGATGATTCTTAGATATCAAGGTGCTCACTCATTAATGGTGATACCGTTAAAAAATATTAGAGCAGTTGTAGTAGAGGAAGGAGAGCAAGTGAAGAGTAAAGAAAGACCTATTTTGGGAATGTTGGTTTTGATGCTGCTAAGATTTTTGTATTAGAGCCCAGGCGTGGTGGCTCATGCCTGTAATCCCAGCACTTTGGGAGGCCGAGGCGGGCGGATCACCTGAGGTCGGGAGTTTGAGACCAACAACCTGACCAACATGGAGAAACCCCGTCTCTACTAAAAATACAAAATTAGCCAGGTGTGGTGGCACATGCCTGTAGTCCCAGCTACTTGGGAGGCTGAGGCAGGAGAATCGCTTGAACCTGGGAGGCGGAGGTTGTGGTGAGCCGAGATCGCGCCATTGCACTCCAGCCTGAATAACAAGAGCGAAACTCCATCTCAAAAAAAAGAAAAAAAGATTATTGTATTGGAAATTTAGGATACAGTTACAGAATGAAGTCAGAGTTGAAGCTGCATAGAGGGAAAACTGGGAACCACATGCCTTTTTTTTTTTCTAGAGAGGAGAAATGTTTACATTTGGGAGAGTAAGAGAACTGATTACCAAGGATTGATAGTGAACTGTCAGGAAAACAACCTAAAAAGTATAGTCGCCACAGAGACAGCCACAGAGACAACTAGGTGTTCAGGAAAGAAAAGTTGATAGTAATGGTGCTGCCAGGAATGCTGAAGGGCTAAGAAAAGTTTTTGAAACAGCCAATACAGCTTCTTCGTTTGGGTAGAACCCTGGTTATAGGGCATGGAAGACAGTAGAGGATTTGTTTTTTTTTTTTTTTTTTTTTTTTTTTTGAGGCGGAGTCTTCACTCTGTCGCCTAGGCTGGAGTGCAGTGGCACCATCTCGGCTCACTGCAAGCTCCGCCTCCCGGGTTTGCGCCATTCTCCTGCCTCAGCCTCCCGAGTAGCTGGGACTACAGGCGCCCGCCACCGCGCCCGGCTAATTTTTTGTATTTTAGTAGAGACGGGGTTTCACCGTGTTAGCCAGGATGGTCTCGATCTCCTGACCTCGTGATCCGCCCGCCTTGGCCTCCCAAAGTGCAGGGATTACAGGCGTGAGCGACCGCGCCCGGCCGAGGATTTGATTGTTGTGTGGAAAATATAAGGAAAGAGAAAAATGAAAGGAAATGAGGTTGAGGAAAGTTTGGTTTTTAAGGGAAGTTCTTTGTAGATAGACATTCATTATTTAGAAAAAGCACCCTGTCTCCCAAAATAGAAAATTAAACACACTTTCTCATGACTTTTTTTGTATTTATGTATTTAGAGACAGGGTCTCGCTCTTTGCCCACACTGGAATCAGTGGTGCGAGTTTAGCTCACTGCAACGTCGAACTCTGGGACTCAAGGAATCTTCTCACTTCAGTCTCCTGAGTAGCTAGGACTGTAGGCACGTACCACTATGTCCCACTAATTTAAAAATTTTTGGTAAAGACAAGGTCTTATTATGTTGCCCAGGCTGGTCTCGAACACCTGATTTCAAGAGATCCTTCTGTGTTGTCCTCCTAAAGTGTTGGGATTTCAGGCGTGAGCCACCATGCCCAACCTATTTTTTATTTAGCGAGCATTTATTCTGAATTACTACAGGCTGAAGTGACTTACTAGAAATTTTATCTACTGATATAATTTTGATGAGGTACAGAGGAATTTTAAAAAATTAATTTTTTTTCGAGACAGTCTGGCTCCCTCACCCAGGTTGGAGTGCAGTGGTGTGATCTCGGCTCACTGCAACCTCTGCCTCCTGGGTTCCAGTGATTCTTGTGCTTCAGCCTCATGAATAGCTGGGATTACAGGCATGTGCCACGATGCTTGGCTAGTTTTTGTATTTTTAGTAGAAACTGGGTTTTACAGTGTTGCTCAGGCCGGTCTCGAACTCCTGGGCTCTAGCAGTCCCTCCTGCCTTGGCCTCCGAAAGTGCTAAGATTACAGGTGTGAATGACCGTTCCTGGGCAGAGAGGACATTTTAGATTTTAAATATTCTAGTTTGCTTTTTTTTTTTGAGATGGAGTCTTACTCTGTGGCCCAGGCTGGAGTGCAGTGGTGTGATCTCTGCTCACTGCAACCTCCACCTCCCAGGTTCAAGCGATTCTCCTGCCTCAGCCTCCCGAGTAGCTGAGACTACAGGCACACCCCACCACTCCTGGCTAATTTTTTTTTTTTTTAGACAGGGTCTCTGTCTTCCAGGCTGGAGTGCAGTGGCACAATGTCAGCTCACTGCAACCTCTGCCTCCTGGGTCCAAGCGATTCTTCTGCCTCAGCCTCCTGAGTAGCTGGGATTACAGGTGCCCAGTGAATTTTTTTGTTTTTGTTGTTGTTTGTTTTGGGATGGAGTTTCGCTCTTGTTGCCCAGGCTGGAGTATAATGGCGCAATCTTGGCTCACCACAACCTCCGCCTCCCAGGTTCAAGCTATTCTCCTGCCTCAGCCTCCGGAGTAGCTGGGATTACAGGCATGCACCACCACATCTGGCTGATTTTGTATAGTAGATATGGGGTTTCCCCATGTTGGTCAGACTGGTCTCGAACTCCCGACCTCAGGTGATCTGCCTGCCTCGGCCTCCCAAAGTCCTGGGATTATAGGCATGAACCCCCATGCCTGGCCCTACTCCTAGCTAATTTTTGTATTTTTAGTAGCGATGGGGTTTCACCATATTGGCCAGGCTGGTCTTGAACACCCGACCTCAGGTGATTCGCCTGCCTGGGCCTCTCAGAGTGCTGGGAGTACAGGCATGAGCCACCGTGCCCAGTCCTACTCCTGGCTAATTTTTGTATTTTTAGTAGAAATGGGGTTTTTACCATATTGGCCAGGCTGGTCTCGAACTCCTGATCTCAGGTAATCCTCCTGCCTTGGCCTCCCAAAGTGCTGGGATTACAGGCATGAGCTGTCCCGCCTGACCCCTTCATTCTTTTATTTTAATTCTCTGCTGATTTGGAGGTCATATGCTCTGTTTCTTTTCTTTTAGTGATTGCACTTAAAAGTTCTAACATGCATACTTAATGTTTTTCTGAGTCTTAATATCCGTACTCCTTTTCAACAAAGCGAAGGTCCTTGGGATGCCTTGATTCCCTTTGTTCTTTTTCCCTTGCACAATCTGTGTTATTGTTGTATTGTTGTCTTTATTATTCTACTGTTTTGTTTAGTTTTTTTTTTTTTAAGATAGGGTCTCGGCCGGGCGCGGTGGCTCACGCCTGTAATCCCAGCACTTTGGGAGGCCGAGGCGGGCGGATCACAAGGTCAGGAGATCGAGACCACAGTGAAACCCCGTCTGTACTAAAAATACAAAAAATTAGCCGGGCGCGGTTGTGGGCGCCTGTAGTCCCAGCTACTCGGGAGGCTGAGGCAGGAGAATGGCGTGAACCCGGGAGGCGGAGCTTGCAGTGAGCCGAGATCGCGCCACAGCACTCCAGCCTGGGCGACAGAGCGAGACTCTGTCTCAAAAAAAAAAAAAAAAAAAAAAAAAAAAAAAAAAAAAGATAGGGTCTCACTGTGTTGCTCAGGCTGGTCTGAAACTCTTGGGCTCATGTGATCCTCTCACTTTAGCCTTCTGATTAGCTAGAATTACTCCATTTTTTTTTTTTTTTTTTTTTTTTTTTTTTTTTTTTTGGGTGATGGAGTCTCACTGTTGCCCAGGCTGGAGTGCAGTGGTGTGATCTTGGCTCTCTGCAACCTCCGCCTTTTCATGTTCAAGTGATTCTCATGGGTTCAAGTGATTCTCATGCCTCAGTGTCTCGAATAGCTGGGACTACAGGCACATGCCACCACGTCCGGCTAATTTTTATATTTTTAGTAGGGATGGGTTTTCCCCATGTTGGCCAGTCTGTTCTTGAACTCCTGACCTCAGGTGATTCTCCCTCTTCGGCCTCCCAAAGTGCTGGTATTACAGGCTTGAGCCACTGTGTGTCTTACTTTGAATCTTTTAAATAATAATGTGTTTACAAAAAAAAAGTTATTTTAGGCTTAATATTACTGATGTTTTTGTTCAATCTAACCTTTTATTTTCCTTGTTTATGGGTTCATTTTTTTTCTTTTGAAGGTTTTGATATTTTTTCTCAGGGTCTGAGGCTAGTAAGTAATAAGTAAGAAAGCTATATTAGTCTTTTTGTGTTTACGAATTTCATCATTTTGCTCTCTCGGGAGCTAGTTTGAATCCTTTGATAATAGCTATTTTCCTATAACTAAAGATTTTATTCTAGTTTGTCTTCTGGTGTCTGTTGGTTGATAAACAGTCTTTTGAGTTTGTTTATCCTGTTTGAGACTTGGTCTGCTTTTTCATTCTGAGGACTCAGTGTCCTTCCATTTTTTATATTCTACTCTATCTCTTCAAATACTGTAACCTTCTCATTAACTTTTTTCCTAGAACTTTTAGGTATATGTTTGAGATTTTCATTCTGTTTTTCGTGTCTTTTAATTTGTTTTTCGTGTTTTCTATCTTATCTTTTTTTTTTTTTTTTGAGATGGAGTCTCACTTTGTTGCCCAGGCTAGAGTGCTGTGGCGCGATCTCGGCTCACTGCAAGCTCCGCCTCCCGGGTTCACGCCATTCTCCTGCCTCAGCCTTCAGAGTAGTTGGGACTACAGGCGCCCGCCACTACGCCCGGCTAATTTTTTGTATTTTTAGTAGAGACGAGGGTTTCTCTGTGTTAGCCAGGATGGTTTCGATCTCCTGACTTCGTGATCCGCCCACCTCAGCCTCCCAAAGTGCTGGGATTACAGGCGTGAGCCACCGTGCCCGGCCTTTCTATCTTATCTTTGCATTATGGGTAATATCTTTAACTCTGTCTTCAGATTTATGCTTATTTTTAACTCAATGAATTTTTTTCTGAGTAAATTATTTCTAGAATATTTGTGTGATTTTATTTTTCAATTTGTCTCTTTTTTCAGGGTATCTTGCTTTATTGTTTGAAGAATTATATTCGGTTTTTTTATTTGAACATTTAAAACATACTTATTGTAAAGATTCTCAGATTTTGGAATTCTTTCATTTGTTAACTCTGGTGATAGACGTCTTCATATATTGTGCAATTTTTGGCTGCAAGCTAATCTTCAGGTGGAGTTGTCTTTCTTGGGATTGCTGTTCCTCTACCATGAGTTGTGAAGATGTCACTGTGGGGTTTTTGCCTTTGCTCTCTGTCTTTTAAGAATTGTATTTGGCTGACCAGATTATAATGGTTTCTAAAGTCAGGAGGTTATTCTTTTTTTTTTTTTTTGAGACGGAGTCTCGCTTTGTCACCCAGGCTGGAGTGCAGTGGCGCAATCTTGGCTCACTGCAACCTGCACCTCCTGGATTCAAGCAATTCTCCTACGTCAGCCTCCCCAGTAGCTGGGATTACAGGTGCCTGCCACCATGTCTGGTGAATGTTTTGTATTTTTAGTAGAGATGGGGTTTCACTGTGTTTCCATCTCCTGACCTCATGATCCGCCTGCCTTGGCCTCCCCAAGTGCTGGGATTATAGGCGTGAGTCACTGTGCCCGGCCAGTTAGTTTTTTACTTAAAAGCAAAAGACATTTTGAAGCTTTTATGACAGCTCTCTTAAGTCATTAGGGAGTATGCTTTTTCTTTCTTCCTACTGGATCATCCTTAGTGCATAGTTTTCATATTCAGGGTTCTCCCATGGTCAAAGCACAGCAGCTGGAACTGCAGTCATTGTGACTACAAAATAAGTTCCAGGCAGAAAGAAGGGGAGAAAGGGGAGAGAGTAAGGTTCAAGTGTGCTTCTCTAACTGAGTTGTACTCTTTTTTTTTTTTTTTTTGAGAGAGAGTGTTGCTCTGTTACCCAGGCTGGAGCACGGTGGCTGCGATCCTCTGCCTCCCGGGTTCTCCTGCCTTAGTTTCCCGAGTCGCTGGGATTACAGGCATGTGCCGCCACGCCTGGCTAATTTTTGTATTTTTAGTAGAGATGGGGTTTCGCCATGTTGGCCAGGCTGGTCTCGAACTCATGTCCTCAGGTGATCTGCCTGCCTTGGCCTCCCAAAATGCTGGGATTACAGGCGTGAACCACCGCGCCTGGCCCTGAGTTGTACTCTTAAATTAATTCTTGAGGCTCCGCTCAACAATTTATGTTTAATTTTACTGGCTCTTAATTGTTATGGAGCCTGCAAAATGCGATCATAAAGTTGGACCCATTGATAAACTGGTTAAAGTGAGAGTTTTGTTAGTAGGGAAGAAGGAGAAAATGGACTGGGATTGATAGCTGCAGAATCTGTTACAGTTTGCCTAATGGGGTTCATTGCTCCAGGCCAGTCTCTTAAGTTTTTTTCTTGACTTGGAATTTCTGCATCCTTTAGATAATGGATTTTGGGCTCCATACCTTCTCTCAGCATCCCCTTGGATTTCTAGAATGACTCGTCTACTCATGTCTGGAGCAAGCATCTAATTTCTGTGCAGCTTCTCTAGTCTTAGTAGTCCAGGGCATGTTTTTCTAGAGTCTTCCTGTTATGACATGGGCCCTTATCAGCTCTTGTCCTTGTGTAGGGAACCCAGTTAGAGCTTTTCTCCGTATCTTTAGTCTGTGTTGCTGTCATAGTCAGTCCTACCCTCTAAAGTATTGTTTCTGATAGCTTCGTTAACTGCCTCAGCTTCAATTAATACTGATTCCTTTAGCTGTTTGTTTTTGAGACAGGGTCTTGCCGTTACCCAGGCTAGAGTGCAGTGATGCTATCTCAGCTCACTGCAACCTCCGCCTCCTGGATTCAAACGATTCTTCTGCCTTAGCCTCCTCCTGAGGCACTACAGATGGGCACCACCAAGCCCAGCTAATTTTTGTATTTTTAGTAGAGATGGGGTTTTGCATGTTGTCCAGGCTGGTCTCGAACTTCTGACCTCAAGTGATTTGGCTGACTCGGCCTCCCAAAGTTCTGGGATTACAGATGTGAGCTATCGTGCCTGGCCTCATTTAGCTTTAAAATTCTTTTTTATTTCTGACACCTGGAGATTTACCTTTATTCACTAATTAAAAATTATGTGAAAACAATTAAAAATTGTTTTCAGATTTATTTTTGATTTATTTGTTTATTTTTTTGAGATGGAGTCTTGCTCTGTCACTCAGGCTGGAGTGCAGTGGTGCAATTTAGCTCACTGCAACCTCTGCCTCCCGGATTCAGGGGTTCAAGTGATTCTCCTGCCTTAGCCTCCTGAGTAGCTGGGATTGCAGGTGCATGCCACCACGCCCGGCTGATTTTTGTATTTTTAGTAGAGACGGGGTTTTACCACGTTGGTCAGGCTGGTCTCGAACTTCTGACCTCATGATCTGCCTGCCTCAGCCTCCCAAAGTGCTGGGATTATAGGTGTGAGCCACAGTGCCCGACCAACTTATCTTTGATTTCTAATTGGAAGAAGCCAGGGTGAGTACCGAAAAGTACTCAGATTGTATCTTTTTTTTTTTTACATAATACAAAGAACTTTTTTATTTCTGTACAAGCTTTTTAGCCTGTACACTTTAAATATAATGTCTTTAAAGTTGAACATTTACTAAATTTTTTTCGTTACTGCTGACTCATAATCTAGTATTTGATTTTAAATTCAGCATAATATCCTAAGTTCCTATAGCTTTCAAAGAGGTGGTTTTCAAAAATTAACAGATTTGGTGCTTACCATCATAGATAACACAGCCAGTTTTACTAGCTTGTTTCTTGAATTCCTTTTCCTTTTAATGTGAGAAAAGCCTAGCATAAGGGCAGGAATGACGTAGGTGCTTAATACTTGTTTGTATTCTTTTCTAACCTGCCTACAAAACTAGTAAGAGAGTTGAAAACATAGATATACTTTGATAAATTGCCTAGCATATGGTGTATCTGTTTATTCTGTTTTTGTGTTTAGACTTTTTTTTTTTTTTTTAATAAGTCTAATGGTTTCTCTCTCTCTCTCTCTCTCTTTTTTTTAAGGCAGAGTCTCGCTCTGTTGCCCAGGCTAAAGTACAGTGGTGTGATCTCAGCCCACTGCAACCTCTGCTTCCCGGGTTCAAGCGATTCTCCTGCCTCAGCCTCCCAAGTAGGTGGGATTACAGGCACGCACCACCATGCCTGGGCAATTTTTGTATTTTTAGTAGAGACGGGGTTTCACCATGTTGGCCAGGCTGGTCTCGAACTCCTGACCTCAGGTCATCCTCCCACCTCAACCTCCCAGGTAGCTGGGACTACAGGTACACACCACCATGCCTGTCTAATTTCTAAATTTTTTGTATAGATGGGGTCTCACTATGTTGCTAGGCTGGTCTTGATCTCCTGGGTTCAAGGGATCCTCCAGTCTTGGCCTCCCAAAGTACTGGGACTACGGGCATGAGCTACCGTTCCTGGTTTTTGCTAATTTCGAAGACAAAAGTATACAGCAGTGTTATTACTTTCTGGTGTTAATTTTTCTTTTTTCTCTGTAATTAATATTTGTCCTGTATTTCAACTTTCCTTGTGTGTGTGTGTTTTTTTTTTCCCTAAGGCTATAAGACTAAATCTTTGTATATCTTCTCACTGCTTTTTTTTTGTTTGTTTGAGATGGAGTTTTGCTCTTGTCACCCAGACTGGAGTATAGTGGAGGTAATCTCAGCTCACTGCAACCTCCACCTGCTGGGTTCAAGCAGTTCTCCTGCCTCAGCCTCCTGAGTACCAAGGATTACAGGCGCCAACACGTCCGGCTAGTTTTTGTATTTTTAGTAGAGAGGGAGTTTCACCATGTTGGCCAGGCTGGTGTCAAACTCCTGACCTTAGGTGATCCACCTGCCTCGGCCTCCCAAAGTGCTAGGATTACAGGTGTGAGCCACCACGCCTGGCCTCTCTCATTGCTTGCTTAAATAATCTGCGTGGTTATTGTATTAGGTAGTTTATAGATTCACTTTTCCTTTCCTTCCTTTTATCATCTTTCCTGTTTATTTTCTTCTTCCTCTTCTTTCCCTCTCCTCTTTTTCCGCTCTTTGATTTTATTCTTCTCTCTTGTTCCTTACCCCTTCCTCCTCCCTCTTTCCTCTCTCCTCTTTTACTTTCCCTTGTCTTACTCTCCTCCCCCTTCCTTTCCTTTTTAAACCAGGGACCTTCTTCTGGGTACCATCTGCTTGCTCCCATCTGGACTGTTTGCTCTTTAGGTTTGCTATATAGATAGTGGAACATCCCTTCACCATTATCTTGGCATTTTCTTCTTGCTTATATTGGATTCCCTGTTTTTTAGCCCCCTACTCCCCTATTTCTTTATATTTAAGAAGGCACATCTTCTGGCAGCTTCATAGGAAAAGGCACATGAGAAATAAATTAGGGTTTGCATGGTTAATAAAATGGGATTGCTATCTTACTTGATTGTTTGACAGAATACATAGAATTCTTGGTTGGAAATCATTTTCTTTCAGAATTTGAAGGTATTTCTCTACTGCCTTTTAGCTGTTAGTGTTACTGTTAGCAAGTCCAAAGCAGTTCTACTTTCTTTTTTTTTTTTTTTTTGAGATGGAGTCTCACTCTGTCACCCAGGCTGGAGTGCAGTAGTGCGATCTCTGCTCCCTACAACCTCTGTGTCCCGGGTTCAAGAGATTTTCCTGCCTCAGCCTCCCTAGTAGCTGCGACTACACGCGTGTGCCACTACGCCTAGCTCAGTTTTGTTTTGTTTTTTTTTTTTTTAGATGGAGTCCCGCTCTTTTGCCCAGGCTGGAGTACAGTGGTGCAGTCTCGGCTCACTGCAACCTCCACCTCCCAGGTTCAAGCAATTCTCCTGCCTCAGCCTCCTGAGTAGCTGGGATTACAGGCGCCCGCCACCACACCCAGCTAATTTTTTATATTTTTAGTAGAGATGGGGTTTCACCATGTTGGTCAGGCTGGTCTCGAACCCCTGACCTCGTGATCCACCCACCTCGGCCTCCAAAGTGCTGGGATTACAGGCATGAGCCACCGCGCCCGGCCAGTTTTGTATTTTTAGTAGAGATGGGGGTTTCGCCATATTGGCCAGGGTGGTCTCAAACTCCTGGCCTCAGGTAATCCACCTGCTTCGGCCTCCTAAAAGTGTTGGGATACAGACGTGAGTCACTGCACCCGGCTGCAATTCTGATTTTTCTTTTTCTTTTTCTTTTTTTTTTTGAGACAGGGTCTCTCTCTGTCACCCAGGCTGAAGTGCAATGGCATGATCTTGGCTCACTGTAAACTCTGCCTCCTGGGTTCAAGTGATTCTCTTGCCTCAGCCTCCCGAGTAGCTGAGATTACAGGCGTGTGCCACCATGCCTGGCTAATTTGTATTTTTGGTAGAGATGGGGTTTCACCATGTTGGCCAGGCTGGTTTTGAACTCCTGAACACAAGTGATCCACCCGCCTCAGCCTCCCACAGTTTTGGAATTACAGGCATGAGCCACTGCACCTGGCCTATTCTGATTTCTGTTTAATCGTTTGTGTGTGGTAGTTCTCTCTGGATTTAGTATTTTTCTCTTTAATCTGGTTATTCTGATATTCACGATGGTGTGCTTTCTTTTACACATTGTACTAGGTACACAGTGATCCTTTTGATTTGTTAGCTCACGTTTTGGAATGTGAGTTTAGGTCAGAGAGAAAGTTTTTGAATTATTCCTTTGAAAATTTCCTCCATTCTGTTTTGTTTGCCTTTTCGGTATTTTTAAAAAATTTTGGATGTTGGACTTTCTAATTTGATCCTATAATTTTTGTATTTTCTGTTTCAGTTGTATAGCTCTTTTTACTCTACTTTTTGAGGTGATTCCCCACTTTCTCTTCCAACTCTTTACTTAAAAATTTTTTTGTTTGTTTGAGACAGCATCTTGACAGTGTAGCCCAGGCTGATCTTGACAAAGGTGATTCTCTGGGTCGGGCGCGGTGGCTCACGCCTGTAATCCCAGCGCTTTAGGAGGCTGCGGCGGGCGGATCATGAGGTCAGGGGATCGAGACCAGCCTGGCTAACACGGTGAAACCCTGTCTGTACTAAAAATACAAAAAACTAGCCGGGCGTGGTAGCAGGTGCCTGTAGTCCCAGCTACTAGGGAGGCTGAGGCAGGAGAATGGCGTGAACCCGGGAGGTGGAGCTTGCAGTGAGCCGAGATCGCACCACTGCACTCCAGCCTGGGCAACAGAGCGAAACTCCGTCTCAAAAAAAAAAAATAAAAAAATAAAAAGAAAGTGATTGTCTCAGTCTTCCCTAGTGTTGGGATTATAGGTGTGCTACTACTCCTGGCACTCCTTCACTTAATTTTTTTTTTTTTTTTTTGAGACGGAGTCTTGCTCTGCGTCCAGGCTAGAGTGTAGTGATGCGATCTCAGCTCACTGCAGCCTCCGCCTGCCGGGTTCAAGCGATTCCCCTACCTCAGCCTGCCAGGTAGCTGGGATTACAGGCACGTGCCACCATGCCCGGCTAATTTTTTTTTTTTTTGGTATTTTAGTAGAGACCATGTTGGCCAAGATGGTCTCGATCTCCTGACCTCATGATCTGCCTGCCTTGGCCTCCCAAAGTGCTGGGACTACAGGCGTGAGCCACTGGGCTCGGCCCTTTCACTTAAATTTTTCAAGTCTGTTTTACTAATTTCTTTCTTTCTTCTTTTTTCTTTCTTTTCTTTCTTCTTTTTTTTGAGACAGAGTGTTGCTGTGTTGCCCAGGCTAAGGTGCATTGGTGTGATCTCGGCACACTGCAACCCCCACCTCCTGGGTTCAAGCGATTCTCAGGCCTCAGCCTCCCTAGTAGCTGCGATTACAGGCGCACGCCACCATGCCCAGCTAATTTTGTATTTTTAGTAGAGACTGGGTTTCACCATGTTGGTCAGGCTGGTCTTGAACTCCTGACCTCAGGTGATCCACCCACCTTGGCTCCCAAAGTGCTGGGATTACAGGTGTGAGCCACCGCACCTGGCCATACTTTTTAATTTCTAAGGACTCTTTATGCTCTCTGGCTGCTCCTTATTTTTGTAATCTTCTGTTCAAGTTTCTTGGATACAGTTTATTTTCATTTAAATTTAATTTAATTTTATTTTTTTGAGACAAGAGTCTTGCCTGTCACCCAGGCTGCAGTGCAGTTGTATGATACTGGCTCACTACAGCCCCCGCCTCCTGGGTTCAAGCAATTCTCCCACCTCAGCCTCCTCAGTAGCTGGGATTACAGGCGCCTGCCACCACGCCTGGGTAATTTTTGTATTTTTAGTAGAGACTGGGTTTTGCCATGTTGGCCATGCTGGTGTGAAACTCCTGACCTCAGGTGATCCACCCTCCTCAACCTCCCAAAGTGCTGGGATTACAGGCATGACTCGCAATGCCTAGCTGATACTTTAATTGGAGGTTTTTGTTTTGTTTCAGTTACGAAATTTTCTTCTGCTCCTTGAAGTCTTCTTTTGTATTGTTTTGGCCTGTCTTTCGTGTTAGTGACTTTATGTAAAAATCTGGTGATTCTCAGCCATTGATTTAAATTTAAGACTTTTTTTTTTTTTTGAGAGAGAGTTTTGCTCTTGTTGCCCAGGCTGGCATGATCTTGGGTTGCTGCAACCTCCGCCTCCCAGGTTCAAGTGATTCTCCTGCCTCAGCCTCCCCAGTAGCGGAGAATTACAGGCATGCACCACCATGCCCGGCTAATTTTGTATTTTTAGTAGAAACGGGATTTCTCCACGTTGGTCAGGCTGGTCTCGAACTCCCGACCTCAGGTGATCCACCCGCCTTGGTCTCCCAAAGTGCTGGGATTACAGGTGTGAGCCACTGGGCCTGGCCTTTTTTTCTTTTTTTTCTTTTTTTGACATGGAGTCTTGCTCTGTTGCCTAGGCTGGAGTACAGTGGTGCAATCTCGGCTCACTGCACAACCTTCGCCTCCTGGGTTCAAGCAATTCTCCTGCCTCTGCCTTCTGAGTAGCTGGGACTACAGGCATGCGCCACCACACCTGACTAATTTTTGTATTTTTAGTAGAGATGGGGTTTCACCATGTTGGCCAGGCTGGTCTCAAACACTTGACCTGACCTCAGGTGATCCGCCTGCCTCGGCCTCCCATAGTGCTGGGATTACAGGCGTGAGACATTGTGCCCAGCCTCAAATTTAAGACAAATTCCTAATGAGTGGATTGAAAGTTCTGTGTGAGGAGACATTATTGAGTGATAGACTTCATTATAAATGATGTAGCGGGGTTCTAAGCTTATTAAGAGAGGAATACATCTGATCATGATCACCTGTTTGGGAATGACAAACCTGGTTACCAATATTCCTTCAGCCAGATGGATGTTGGAATTTTAGGATTTAGAATTACACTTTTGTGATTCCTGTTTTTCTTCAGCTGCTCCTGGTGTCCCTCAGTCTAGATTTCTTACATTTACCCTCTCTAGAAAATTAACCTTTGCAGTTTTCCAGGGCAAGTGAGAGCCAGTTACGTGTTAGTATGTAGTGGATAAGGGGATTGTTTTGATTGCTTTTCAGATGATATGCAATTCCTCTTGGTTAGCCTTATCTGGAAACGTCCCTCCTGGATACATAGAACATCACTGCGCATGCCCATCTCCCCTCCCCCGATGCCTGGTATCTAATGTTCCTCCAGTTTCTGGTGCTCTAATGCATTGCTTTTGGATTTGTCTTACTTACTGCAGCGGCTTTGTTTGGTCCTAAGTCATTTACCACTTGTAATATGTCCTTTCAAGTTTCCAGGGATAGTCTTTTTTATATTTATGGCTTTATGCCCTTTATCTCAGTTGTCATTTGGCGTTTCAAGAAGGAGAGGTGGTAGTCTTTAAGTGGAATTAACTACTTGTGTTTCTGATGTGGTCTTTTTATGTTTCTGACAGGGTCTTGTTTTACCAAGTACTAGTCATCAGTCTATCCTGTTTACTTGATTTTTTTCCCATTCAACTCACAAACATTTTTGAATCGTCTCATGAATTCTGCTTTCCGTTTACATTTTTGCCCTTTTATCTTTTCCTCATCGCTGACAAGCTTCCTGAAAAAATAAAACTAGTTGATGTATTCACTTCTTCAAATGCCTACTGTGTTGTTATTTTTTCCCTTGTGCTTAATGATTGAGATATAACTCAGTTATTATAAGTAATAGCATATAAAATCTGTATTTGATATAACACTTTCATCACGGACACTGTCCATTTTGTTCTTCAGTGACTCTTAACATAAAAGATCCATGTACAAGAAGTTCTTTTAATAATAAAGCATCAGGAAAATTATCTCCTTTGCGTATCTGGTATGTTTCCTCCTTTTTGATAGATCTGTGAAATACATTCTGTTTATCTTTTTGTCCTGGTTACCAGGCAGCCTAGCACCAAATCTGGTCTTTAGTTACATCAGCTGTATTAATATCATTATTAGTATATTTGTTCCCTCTTTCTCCTTCCATGGGGTTTAGGACTTCACCTCTTATCTCTGTTTCTCTGCGTGTTGATTTCATTCTCTCACACTACAGACTCTACTTCATGAGGCTGGAACCATGACTGCTGGCAGCTCTTGTTTCCAGCCCCTTCTACCAGAAGAAGGGGCTTTCTTGAAGAATCCTGGAAAGGACTCTGATTGGCCTGTCTTGGATCATGTGCCCATCATCTCTGTGGCTGGAGTGGGGAGGGTACTGTGAATGGCAACCCTCACTAGAACTACATAGTTGGAGTCAGGGGTAAGAGCAGTTTCCATAATGCAGGGGGGTGGGTGCTGTTTGCAAAAGAAGGGGATGCTTATGAAGCAGAAAAACAATAGATGTCTATCATACTGGCTCTTATTATTTTTCTTTTTTTTTTTGGAGACAGAGTCTCGCTCTGTTGCCCAGGCTGGAGTACAATGGTGCGATCTGGGCTCACTGCAACCTCTGCCTCCCAGGTTCAAGCAATTCTTCTGCCTCAGCCTCCCAAGTAGCTGGGATTACAGGTGCCTGCCACCATATCTGGCTAATTTTTTATAGTTTTAGTAGAAATGGGGTTTTGCCATGTTGGCGTGACTGGTCTGGAACTACTGACCTCCGGTGATCCACCCACCTCGGCCTCCCAAAGTGCTGGGATTACAGGCGTGAGCCTCTGTGCACGGCCTTATTTTTCTTCTTTTAATTATTACAATACTTGTCCTTTATTATAGACTGCCTCAAATCCTTTTCTAAAAATTTTAGGTTTCAGTACATATAAATATCCTAAAATAACATAAACTCCTATTCATTCACTCATCAAGGGTGCAGTGAGCTATGATCCTGACACTGTACTCCAGCCTGGGTGACAGAGTGAGACCCTATCTCTAAGGAAAAAGAAAAAATCAAAGAGATCATGGGCTTAAATGAACTAAATATATGACTGAGCAAGTTTATTATCTTCTTTTTTTAAAAAAAATTAAAAAAAAAATTTTTAGATTTTTAATTAAAGAACAGAGGTGGGGTTTTGCTACGTTGCCCAGGCTGATCTCAAACTCTTGGCCTCAAGCGATCCTCCCTCCTTGGCCTCCCAAGGTGCTGGGATTATAGGCATGAGTCATTGTGCCCAACCTCTTTTCAAAACATTTTTAGTTTTTAAAATTTTAAATAGAGACATCTATTTGTTTTGACACTATTCCTCTCAGTTCCACAGTGGCACTGTCATAAATCAGCTATTAATATTTGTATGGATTTCTTTCTGGACTTTGTGTTCTTTTTATGTGCCTTTGTGAGAGAACCACAGTTTTAAAATTACTATAGCTTCATATTAATAATAACTGGATACAAGATATCAGATAGAATTAGTCTTTCTATGTTGTGTTCCTTTTTTGTTGTTATTTTAAGTATCTTGCCACTTCTTAGCTCTTTGCATTTGATACATATTTTGAACCGTAATGTTCCACAAAAATGTTGCTAGTGTTTTGAGTTTGCATTGATTGTGTATATCAATTTGGGGAGAATGGATTTCTTTCTTTTTGAGACAGAGTCTTGCTTTGTCACCCAGGCTGGAGTGCAGTGGTGCGATCTTGGCTCACTGCAGCCTCCGACTCCTGGGTTCAAGCGATTCTCCTGCCTCAGCCTCCCAGGAAGCTGGGACTACAGGCGTCTGCCACCATGCCTGGCTGATTTTTGTATTTTTAGTAGAGAAGGGGTTTCATTATGTTGTCCAGGCTGGTCTCGAACTCCTGACCTTGTGATCCGCCTTGCCCTCCCAAAGTGCTGGGATTACCGGCATGAGCCCCTGCGCCTGGTGAGAATGGACATCTTTATAGTTTTGAATTTTTCAATCCATGAACATGGTAATCTGATTATTCAGATTTTCCTTACTCATTGTGGTAAAATACACATAATACAAAATATAGCATTTTAACCATTTTTTCTGTATGCAGTTCAGTGGCATTAAGTACATTCACAGTATTTTATAATCATCAGCAGTATATATTTCCAGAACTAATCCCAAAGAGAAATTCTGTACCCCATAAGCATAACTCTCATTTCACCCTCTCTGTAGTCCCTGGTAACTTCTGTTTTCTGTCAAGTTGCCTAGTTTAGCTACCTCATGTAAGTGGAATCTTACATTTGTTCTTTTGTATGTAGCTTATTTCACTTTGAATGTTTTCAGGGTTCATCTATGTTGTAGCATGTATCAGAATTTGAATCTTGTTTATAGCTGAATATTACATAATCCATTATTATGTATATACCGTATTTTGTTTATCCATTCATCTGTTGATGGAAACTTGGGTTGTTTCTACCTTTTTGCTATTGTGAATAGTGCTAAGCTGAACATTGGTATTCTAGCATCTGTTTTAATCTCTTTTTTTGAGTGGGGGGGTATACATTAGGAGTGAAGTTGCTGGATCGTATGGTAATTCTGTTTGGCTTTTTTTTTTTTTTTTTTTCCTGAGACGGAGTTTCACTCTTGTTGCCCATGCTGGAGTGCAATGGCATGATCTCGGCTCACTGCATCCTCCGCCTCCCGGTTTCAAGTGATTCTCCTGCCTCAGAGTCCCGAGTAGCTGGGACTACAGGTGTGTGCCACCACACCTGGCTAATTTTGTGTTTTTAGTAGAAACGGGGTTTCTCCAGTGTTGGTCAGGCTGGTCTCAATCTCTTGACCTCAGATGATCTGCCGGCCTAGGCCTCCCAAAGTGCTGGGATTTGAGCCACCGTGCCCGGCCTGTTTGGCCTTTTGAGGAACTGCCAAAATGTTTTTCACAGAGACTTCAGCATTTTGTATTCCTACCAACAACGCATGAAGATTCAGTTTTTTTCCACTCAAGTCTTTTTCAGTTTTCTTCAACTCTTGTTATTTTCTGTTGTTGTTGTTACTGTTTTTGAGACAGGGTCTTGTTCTGTCACTCAGCATTGAAGTGCAGTGGCTTGAACATGGCTGACTGGAGTGTCAGCCTCCTGGGATCAGGCATTTGTCCCACCTACACTCCTGTGTAGCTGGGACCACAGGCACACACCACCACCACTGCCACCTCATTTTATTGATTTTTATAGAGAGGTAGCTTCACTATGTTGTCCAGTCTGATTTTGAACTTCTGGACTCAAGCAGTTCTCCTGCCTCAGCCTCCCCAGAGTATTACGATTACAAGTGTGAGTCATGATACCTGGTTAGTTTTCTGGTTTTTGATGATAGCCATGCTAATGATGTGAAGTGGTATCTTGTTTTGATTTGCATTTTCCCAGTGATTAGTGATACAAGCATCTTTTCATCTGCTTGTTGGCCATTTGTGTGTATTCTTTGGAGAAATGTCTGTTCAGGTCCTTTGCCCTTTTTGTGTGACTTTCTGTTGTTGAAATATCAGTATTCTTTATCTACTTGTAGATCCTAGACCCAGTATCTAATTTTAGATTCCAGACCGTTCTTAGATATATGATTTGTGAATACTTTATCCCATTCTGTGTGTTGTCTTTTCACTCTGTTGATAGTCATGTCCTTTTATGCACAGAGATTTTAATTGTGATGAAGTCCAATTTATCTTTTTTTAGTTTTTGTTTTCTGTGCTTTTGGTATATCCAAGAAATGATTGTCAAATTTAGTGCAGTGAAGATTTCCCCGTGTTTTCTTCTAAATGTTTCTATAATTGTTGCTCTTTTTTTCTTTTTATTTGAGACGGATCCTTGCTCTGTTGCCCAGGTTGGAATGCAGTGGCGCGATCTCGGCTCACTGCAACTTCTGCCTCCTGGGTTCAAGCGATTCTCCTGCCTCAGCCTCCTGAGTAGCTGGGACTACAGGTGCGTGCCACCACACCCAGCTAATTTTTGTATTTTTAGTACAGACGGGGTTTCTTCGTGTTGGTCAGGCTGGTCTCAAACTCCCAATCTCAGGTGATCCTCCCGCCTCGGCCTGCCTGGGATTACAGGCATGAGCCATTGCACCCAGCAACACTATTTTGATTACTGTAGCTTTGTAGTGAGTTTTGAAATCAGGAAGTGTGATGTCTTCAAATTTATTCTTCCTTTTCAAAATTGTTTTGACTATTTGAGGTCCCTTGAGATTCTTCATGAGTTTTAGAATGTATGTTTTTTTTATTTCTGCAAAAAGCATTCTTGGGATTTTGATAGGGATTTGATTGAATGTGTAGATTGCTTTGGAGTGTAACATCTTAGCAACATTAAGGTGTTACAATCCAAAAACATGAAATGTCTCTCCATTTATTTATGTTGTCTTCAGTTTATTTCAGTAAAGTTTTGTGATTTTTCTGTGTATAAGTCCTGCATTTTCTTCATTGCTGACTTATATATACTTGTTTTTTCTTTTTTTTTTGAGACGAGTTTCGCTCTTGTTGCCCAGGCTGGAGTGCAATGGCATGATCTTGGCTCTCCGCAACCTCCGCCTCCTGGGTTCAAGCGATTCTCCTGCCTCAGCCTCCCGAGTAGCTGGGATTACAGGCATGCGCCACCACGCCCGGGTAATTTTGTATTTTTAGTAGAGATGGGAGTTCTCCATGGAGGTCAGGCTGGTCTTGAACTCCCGACCTCAGGTTCCTGGTGCTTCCTATTGCACCATCTTCCCAGAATCCTCTCCCTTCCTGTTGTGCTTTTATAGCCACACCCGCTTTCCTCCTGCCACCAGGCTTAGTCATAACCACTAATGTATTCCTCATTTTGGTAATTTTGTTATCTCAAGGATGTTATATATTATATAAATGGGATGATAGAACTTGTAATTTTCTGGAGGCCGGGAGCCTGGCAAGCCTGTAATCCCAGCACTTTGGGAGGCTGAGGTGGGTGGGTCACTTGAGGTCAGGAGTTCGAAGCCAGCCTGGCCAACATAGTTTAACCCTGTCTTTACTAAAAATACAAAAATTAGCCAGGTGTGGTGGCGCACACCTGTAATCTCAGCTGCTTGGGAGGCTGAGACATGAGAATTACTTGAACCCAGGAGGCAGAGGTTGCAGTGAGCCGAGATTGTGCCACTGCACTCCATCCTGGGTGACAGAGTGAGACTCTGTCTAAAAACAAAACAAAACAACATGTAACTTTCTGAGATTGAGTTTTTTTACACTAGGTTTAATTCCTTGGAGATTCCTCCAGGTTGTTGCTTAGTATTTGTTACAGTTATACTGCGTTTTGTTTAATTACTTATTTGCTGAAAGATAATCTCAGTTATTTCCACTTGTAGGTTATTAAGAATAAAACTGCTATAAACGTTACATGGGTTTTCATGTGAACATAAGTCTTCATTTATTAATTTTGATGGGCGTTAGTGATATCTCATTGTGTGTATTATTATTATTATTTATTTTATTTAATTTTATTTTTTTTGAGATGGAGTCTCGCTCTGTCGCCCAGCCTGGAGTGCAGTGGCGTGATCTGGGCTCACAGCAAGCTCTGCCTCCCGGGTTCATGCCATTCTCCTGCCTCAGCTTCCCGGGTAGCTGGAACTACAGGCGCCTGCCACTGCACTTGGCTAATTTTTTGTATTTTTAGTAGAGACGGGGTTTCACCATGTTAGCCAGGATGGTCTCGATCTCCTGACCTCGTGATCCTTCCGCCTCGGCCTCCCAAAGTGCTGGGATTACAGGCGTGAGCCACCGCGCCCAGCCTATCATTATTATTATTTTTTTGAGACAGGGTCTTGCTCTGTTACTTAGGCTTTGAAGGGCAGTGTCATGCTCATGGCTCATTGCCGCCTTAACCCTCCGAGTAGCTGGGACTATGGGTGTATGCCACTACACCCAGCCAATGTTTTTAAAAATATGTTTTTGGAGAGATGGGGTCTTGCTATGTTGCTTAGGCTGGTTTTGAACTTCTGAGCTAAAGCTGTGCTCCAGACTGGTCTCCTAAAGTGCTGGGATTACAGGCCACTACACACGCCTCATTGTGTTTTTAATACGTATTTACTTAGTGGCTAATGATGTTGACCATCTTTTAAGGTGCTTATTTGGTACCTTTTTTTTTGTTTGTTTTTTAATATGGAACACTTTAAGAATTTGCATGTCATCACTGTGCAGAGAGCATGCTAATCTTCTCTGTATTGATTCAATTTTGGTATATGTGCTCCTGAGACAAGTACTAATACTTTTATATATCCTCTGTTCATCACTTTTGTCTATTTTCTTTTTCTTTTTTTTTTTTTGAGACAGAGTCTCCCCATCTCTACTAAAAAAATACGAAAATTAGCTGGGCATGGTGGCACATGCCTGTAGTCCCAGCTACTTGGGAGGCTGAGGCAGGAGAATTGATTGAACTCGGGAAACAGAGGTTGCAGTGAGCTGAGATTGCACCACTGAACTCCAGCCTGAGCGACTGAGTGAGACTCTGTCTTAAAACAAAAACAAACAAAAAAAAGGCTTGGCACGTTGGCTTACACCTGTAATTCAGTACTTTGGGAGGGCAAGATGGGGGGCGGAGGTTGCGGTGAGCTGAGATCGCACCATTGCGCTCCAGTCTGGGGAACAAGAGCGAAACTCCGTCTCCAAAAAAAAAAAAAGTATTCCACCCTTGATGGGTGGAATGTTCTCTAAATGTCCATGGATCCAGTTAGTTCATGGGGTTGAATTCAATATTCCTTGTGTGAATACATGTGTAGTTTTAACAGTTGTTACAGAGAAATACTGAAGTCTCTATAGTGGATTTACGCGTTTCTCCATTCTCTTCCATCAGTTTTTCTGTCATATATTTTGTATTCTTGTTTTGGTGCACACACATTTAGGAATGTTATGTCCTCTTGGTGGATTGACCCTCTCTCAATAAATAATTTCCTTCTTAGTCTCTAGTACTTTTTCTTTGCTCTGAAGTATACTGTTTCTGATATTAATATAGTCACTCCAGCTTTTCTTTAATTAATGTTTGCATCATATACCTTTTTAATTTTTTTTTGCTTTCAGCATGCTTATTCGAAGTAAATTTCTTGTACACAAAATAGTGTTAGGTTATGTTTTCTTTCTTTTTCTTTTCTGTTTTTTTTTGAGATGGAATCTTGCACTGTTGCCTGGGCTGGAGTGCAATGGCTTCATCTTGGTTCACTGCAACCTCCGCTTCCCGGGTTGAAGTGATTCTCCTGCCTCAGCCTCCCAAGTAGCTGGGATTACAGGTGCCCGCCACCATGCCTGGTCAATTTTTTACATTTTTAATAGAGACGGGGTTTCACTTGTAGACCAAGCTGGTCTCAAACTCTTGACCTTGTGATCTGCCTTCCTTGGCCTCCCAAAGTGCTGGGATTACAGGTGTGAGCTACTGCACCTGGCCTTTTTTTTTTTTTTTTGAAACGTGATCTTGCTCTGTCACCCAGGCTGGATTGCAGTGGCATAGTCATGGTTTATTGCAACCTGGACCTCCTGGGCTCAAACAGTTCCCCCACCTCAGCCTCCCAAGTAACTGGGACCACACATGTGCACCATCACACCTGGCTAATATTTTTATTATTTGTAGGGACGAGGTCTTGTTGTGTTGCCCAGCCTGGTCTCGAACTCCTGAGCTCAAGAGACCCTCCTGTCATGGCCTCCCAAACTGTTGGCATTACAGGCGTAAGCCACCATGCTTGGCTTTAGGTTATGTTTTTAAAATCCAGTTTGTCAGTCTTTGTCTCTTTTTTTTTTTTGAGACGGAGTATTGCTGTCACCTTGGGTGGAGTGCAGTGGTATGATCTCGGTTCATTGCAACCTCTGCCTAGTGGGTTCAAATGATTCTCCTGCCTCAGCCTCCAGAGTAGCTATTACAGGCACGCACCACCACGCCTGGCTAAAATTTTTTTTGTATTTTTAGTAGAGACGGATTTTCACCATGTTGGCCAGGCTGGTCTCGAACACCGAACCTCAAGTGATCTGCTCTCCTCGGCCTCCCACAGTGCTGAGATTATGGTCATTACACTGCACCTGGCCAGTTTTTGTCTTTTATTTGCTGTATTTAGGTATTTGGGTCATTTACATAGTTACAGATGTTGTCAGACTCTCCTTTTGTTTGTTTGTTTTTTTTTTTTTTTGAGACAAAGTCTTACTTGCCCAAGCTGGAAGTACAGTGGCTCAATCTTGGCCCACTGCAACCTTTGCCTCCTGGGTTCAAGCAGTTCTTGTGCCTCAGTCTCCCAAGTAGATGGGATTACGAGCATGTGCCACCACACCTGGCTAATTTTTATATTTTTAGTAGAGATGGGGTTTCACCATGTTGGCTAGGCTGGTCTTGAACTCCCGGCCTTAGGTGATTCACCCACCTTGGCCTCCCAAAGTGCTGGAATTACAGGCCTGAGCCACCATGCCGCATTTTAGTTTTTGTTTTTTGATTGTTCTTTTTCCTGCTTTCTTTTGGGTTACTTGAACATTTTTGGAATTCCATTTTTCTTGTCTTTTTTTTTTTTTTCTACCCCAATTCACTATGCCAAAACCATTTTTCTTTTTTTTCTTTTTTTTTTTTTTTGAGACGGAGTCTCGCTGTGTCGCCCAGGCTGGAGTGCAGTGGTGGGATCTCAGCTCACTGCAAGCTCCGCCTCCTGGGTTCACGCCATTCTCCGGCCTCAGCCTCCCGAGTAGCTGGGACTACAGGCGCCCGCCACCTCGCCCGGCTAGTTTTTTGTATTTCTTAATAGAGACGGGGTTTCACCGTGTTAGCCAGGATGGTCTCGATCTCCTGACCTCGTGATCCGCCCATTTCGGTCTCCCAAAGTGCTGGGATTACAGGCTTGAGCCACCGCGCCCGGCCGACCATTTTTCTTTATTGTGTTTTATATCTGTTTAGTTTGTTGATATGGTTTGGATATTTGTTCCACGGAAATTTTGTTTTCTTCTTCTTTTTTGAGACAAAGTTTTGCTCTGGTTGCCCAGGCTGAAGTCCAATGGCATGATCTCAGCTCAACGCAACCTCTGCCTTCCAGGTTCAAGCGATTCTTCTGCCTCAGCCTCCCAAGTAGCTGGGATTACAGGCATGTGCCACCATACCCAGCTACTTTTGTATTTTTAGTAGAGAAGGAGTTTGTACATGTTGGTCAGGCTGTTTATGAACTCCCGACCTGAGGTGATCCACCCACCTCGGCCTCCCAAAGTGATGGGATTTACAGGAATGAGCCACCGTGCCTGGCCTAAACATATTTTTTGGGAGGCCAAGGTGGGTTAGTCACCTGGGGTCAGGGGTTCGAAACCAGCCTGGCCAACATGGTGAAACCCTGTCTCTACTAAAAATGCAAAAATTAGCCAGGTGTGATGGCGGCACCTGTAATCCCAGCTACCCAGGAGACTGAGGCAGGAGAATCGCTTGAACTTGGGAGGCGGAGCTTGCAGTGAGCTAAGATCATGCCAGTGCTCTCCAGCTTGGGCAACAGAGCGAGACTGTCTCAAAAAACAACAAACAAACAAAATTTGTTTCGGTTAATTCTGATACATCTGTGAGATATTAGAATTAAGATATCTCGATGTTTGCATTTGTTTATTGCCTTTTTCCGTTCAATTTGAAATCTTCCCAATTCTTAGTATCTTTTTTTTTTTTTGAGATGGAGTCTCGTTCTGTCGCTCAGGCTGGAGTGCAGTGGCACAGTCTTGGCTCACTGCAACCTCTGCCTCCTGGGTTCATGCGATTCTCCTGCCTCAGCCTTCTGAGTAGCTGGGATTACAGGCACCCGCCACCACACCGGCTAATTTTTTGTGTATTTTTAGTAGAGATAGGGTTTCACTATGTTGGCCAGACTGGTCTCGAACTCCTGACCTCGTGATCCGCCTGCTTCAGCCTCCCAAAGTGCTGGGATTAACAGGCGTGAGCCACTGCACCCCACCAATTCTTGGTATCTTCTTGGTATCACAAATTTGAAACCTGGGCATTTTTGTATTTGTCATGAGACTATGCCTCTTACTTAAACAACTGTTTTAACTAGTGTTCTCTTACACTTATCTAACGGGTAGAGTGTTGGTGCCACCTTGTTAAGCCAGGTAGGGAATGAAGTTCAGGTTCTCTGCCTTGTCTGTGTTGACATTTGAGGCAAACTCCCTTTTAGTTCTTTGCAGAGTTGGGAGTTGTGGCTCCCCACCTGATCTCTGTGGTGGATGTGGCCTCGTTTGTTACTGTGTGTGGGTGAAAGTTCTGACTCTCTGCTAGGTCTTCTCTGCTACCACTCCAGTAGGGACAGGGAGAGATGCCTTATTACTGGCAGATGGTGGTGGAAGTCCAGGCTTCCCCACTTCTCTCCACTGATACAGTAGGGAGTGGATGCTCATTGACTAGCCAATTGGAATGAAAGTTCAGTCTCCTGCTTAATTTGCTCTGACAGTACCTGGTGGGAATCTTGGATTATTTTCATTACAGTCTCATAAGGGTGAATATCTAGGTTCTTCATGTAATCATTGCTGGTATGGGTGGGGCTAGTTTTTCTGTGGTGTTATCCTGGATTAGAGCAGTTACTCTTCAAAAGTTTTCTTTCTGGTTAACGTACTATTAACATACCACTATACTGGTAATTTGGTCTGGAGAGAGAAGGCTTTTGTTGAGGCTTCTTTTCTTTTTCTTGGAGACAGAGTCTCTTTCTGTCACCCAGGCTGGAGTGCAGTGGCGCAATCTCTGCTCACTGCAAACTCTGCCTCCCGAGTTCAAGCGATTCTCATGCCTCAGCCTCTAGAGTAACTGGGATTATAGGCACCTGCCAACATGCCTGGCTAATTTTTATTTTTAGTAGAGATGGGATTTTGCCATGTTGGCCAGGCTGGTCTCCCAACTCCTGACCTCTGGTGATCCACCCACCTCGGCCTCCCAAAATGCCAGGATTATAGGCTTGAGCCACTGTGTCTGGCCCTGTTGGAGGTTCCTTTTTTTTGGTCTGTGCCCATCGGTGTTTCCGATGTACTCACTTCTTCCATTCCAGGAGTAGTATACATTAGGCAAAAAGAAGAATACCCAGGGAATTTACTGCTATATTGTGCCTTGTGCCCTGTGATCCTGAGCTAATTTGCCTTCTCTCCACCTTTCAGAGAATATTCGTTTTATTTGTAATGTTCACATTTTAAATTTGTACTTAGTGGGAGGAATAGGGAAAAGTATGTCCGTTCCGTCTTCCCAGAACTGTAAGTGTAACCTTTGATTTCATTGAGTGTGCCCTATTTTTCTGTTTCCTATTTCATTGACTTCTGCTCTGATCTTTCTTTTGCTCTTCTAGTTTCTTAAGGAAGAAGGTGAAATCACTGATTTCTTTTTTATTTTTTTATTATTTATTTATTTATTTTTTTTTTGAGACGGAGTCTTGCTCTGTCACCCAGGCTGGAGTGCAGTGGCCGGATCTCAGCTCACTGCAAGCTCCTCCTCTCGGGTTCACGCCATTCTCCTGCCTCAGCCTCCCGAGTAGCTGGGACTACAGGCACCCACCACTTCGCCCAGCTAGTTTTTTGTATTTTTTAGTAGAGACGGGGTTTCACCGTATTAGCCAGGATGGTCTCGATCTCCTGACCTCATGATCCGCCCGTCTCGGCCTCCCAAAGTGCTGGGATTACAGGCTTGAGCCACCGCGCCCGGCCCTGATTTCTTTTTTAATATAGTCATGTAATTGTATAAATTTCTCTTTCAATTACTGCTTTAACTGTCTTTAAAATACTTGATATTTTTGTCTTTTTTTTTTTACCCCATGGTTATTTTATTTCATTTTATATTTTGAGACAGATTCTCGCTCTGTTGTCCAGGCTGGAGTGCAGTGGCGCAATCTTGGCTCACTGCAAGCTCTGCCTCCCGAGTTCAAACAGTTCTGTGCCTCAGCCTTCTGAGTAGCTGCAGTTATAGGCGCCTGCTACCATGCCCGGCTAATTTTTGTATTTTTAGTAGAGATGGGGTTTCACCGTCTTGGCCAGGCTGGTCTTGAACTCCTCCTGACCTTGTGATACACCTGCCTCGACCTCCCAAAGTGCTGGAATTACAGGCGTGAGCCACCGCTCCCGGCCCCCATTGGTTATTTTAAAAGTATGTTTTCATTCCAAATACTGGGATTGTCTATTGATTTTTTTTTTTTCCTGTCACTGATTTCTAAATTAATATAACAGGGGTAAGAAAAAGTTCATGGTAAGACCTGGAACCTTTTAAATTTACCAAGAGTTGTTTTTTTGGCCTGAATATGGTATATCTTGGGTGAATGTTCCAAATGCACTTGAACAGAATGTGTATTCTGGTAGTTTGTGTAGAGTGTTCTATAGTTAGTTAGATGCATTTGGTTAATGGTGTTATTGAAGCTTCTGTATCCTTACTGATTTTCTGTCTACTGGTCCTATTATTATTATCATTCCTTTTTTTTGAACATGATGTCACTGTGTCACCTAGGCTGGAGTGCAGTGGCATGCACAATCATAGCTCATTAAGCCTCCACCTCCTGGGCTCAAGTGATCCTCCGACTTCAGCCTCCGCAGTAGCTGGGTCTACAGGCATATGCTAGCACACCCAGCCAATTTTTTTTTTTTCTTTTTTTTTCTTTTTTTTTTAGATGGAATCTCGCTCTCGCCCAGGCTGCAGTGCAGTGGCGTGATCTCGGCTCACTGCAACCTCCACCTCCCGGGTTCAAGCGATTCTCCTGCCCCAGCCTCCTAAGTAGCTAGGATTACTCTTGTGCGCCACCATGCCTGGCTAATTTTTGTATTTTTAGTAGAGACGGGGTTTCACCATGTTGGCCAGGCTAGACTCGAATTCCTGACCTCAGGTGTTCTGCCCGCCTCAGGCTTCCAAAGTGCTGGAATTACAAGGTATGAGCCACCACACCCAGCCCTCCCAGTTAATTTTTAAAAATCTTTTTGTAGAGACAGGGTCTCCCTGTGTTGCTCAGGTTGGTCTTGAGCTCCTGTGCTCAAGAAATCCTGTCTCGGCCTCCTAAAGTTCAGGGATAACGGGTGTGATTCACCACGCCTGGCCTGGTTCTATTACATAGAGAGGTTTGCTGAAATTTTAAAATATCATTGTAGATTCTTTCATTTATTCTTACAGTTCTCTCATTTTTGCTTTATTTATTTTGAAGCCCCATTATTAATAGGTAAATAAATGTTTAGGATTTTTGTGTGTTCTTGATGAATTAAACTCTTAATGTATATAAAATGATGCTCTTTTTTCCTGATAACATTTTTATTTTTGTCTACATGATAGTATTACAACAATTTCAACTTTCTTTTGATTTTGTAGTGTGTAATAAGACCTTTTTCTTTGGCTGCATTAGAATTTAAGTTTCTGATTTTAGTCATTTTGGTCATAGTTTACCTTATTTTTTGGACATGGGCTTTTACTCTGTCGCCTGAGCTGGAGTGCAGTGGCACAATCATGGCTCACTATGGCCTCGACCTCTTCCTGCCTTAGCCTTTCTGAGTAGCTGGAAGGACCACAGGTGTGTGCCACTATCCGTAGCTAATTTTTGTGTGTATGTTTTTTTTTTTTTTTTTTTTTTTTTGAGACGGAGTTTCGCTCTTGTTGCCCAGGCTGGAGTGCAATGGCACGATCTTGGCTTACCGCAGTTTCTGCCTCCCGGGTTCAAGCAATTCTTCTGCCTCAGTCTCCCGAGTAGCTGGGATTACAGGCACTGCACCACTATGCCCAACTAATTTTGTATTTTTAGTAGAGACAGGGTTTGCCCATGTTTATCAGGCTGGTCTCGAACTCCCAACCTCAGGTGACCTGCCTGCCTTGGCCTCCCAAAGTGCTGGGATTACAGGTGTGAGCCACCATGCCATGCCACTTTTGTGTGTGTGTGTGTGTGTGTGTGTTTTTTAAGAGATGGGGTTCTGCAATGTTGCCCACACTGGTCTTGAACTCCTGGCCTGAAGTGATTTTCCCACTTCAGCCTCCCAAAGTGCTGGGATTACAGGCGTGAACCACTTTCCTCAGCCACTTTTCTTCATGTTTCTAGTGACTGATAGTTCATTAAAAGATTGCCTTGTTATATATGCTTACAATTTCCATCAAATATGTGAAAGTTGTTGTCCATGATTTCTAAAGTTCTTTTTTCTATATTATTTCCTGTTTTGTGACTCTAGTTACAAGTATGTTTGGCCTCTTTAAAGTTATTTCTGTTATCATGTATTATATTTTTTAGTGTTTTTTTCTTTTCTGTGTTTCATTTAGGTTAGTAATTTTGGTTTCATGTGTTGTAAATCTCAATGTGTATTTTTCATCTTAGACTTTGTAATTTTCATCTTTAGAAGTTCAAATTTTAAAAATATTTCATATTTTTACTTAATATGTTTCTTCTAGCTTTCTGATCATATGATATATCATCATACTTGTTTTAAAGGACTTGTCTACTAATTCTATTTTCTGTTTCATTTCAAAATTGGTTTGTTTTTTGTTTCATTATGGGGTGTAATTTCCTGCTTCTATGTCAGTCTTACAAATTTTGATTGACATTTTAGCCAGTGTGAATTTTACCTTGTTTTCTAGTTTCTCTAGTTTTGTTTGCCTGTTAAAAGTATTTGTGGACTTTGTTCTGTGGCATTATTAAATTGCTTGAAAACAGTTTCTTTCTGTTGGGTCTTTTATGTTTTCTTTAATTGGACCAGGGCCATGTTTAGGGTTAATTTTTCCTCCTTCTGAAGCCTTTTCTTTCTTAGTACTCTGATGTCATATCTCCAGTGTGATATAAATTATATCACATCATTTCCTTTTGGACTTTTGGGTATGGGTACTATTCACATCCTTATATCAGTTCTGGATGCTATTACCTCTAATTCTTTTGGTGATTTCTCACCTTGCCTTTGGATAGCTCCTTTACATTGCGCGTGCTGATTTGTCATTCAACCAAAAGTTGTAGGGTGAGCCTTTGTAGATCTCTTCATTTCTCTCTTTCTCTCCAGCTCTCTACTCAGTGCTGGTCTCCCTTGTGAGCTCTAGGCACCTTGGCCCGCTTGGACTTCCAGCTCCATTTCCTCAACTTGGGGAGACCACAGGCTCTGCCTGGGTTCCTCCTCCCTGTTCCACGACCTGGAAACTCTCTCAAGGCAGTAAGCTGGGCACACGTGTGGCCCATTTGTTTTTTGTCTTCCAGGGATCACTGTCTTTTGTTACTTGTCCAATATCTTCAGTGCTGTTGTTTCATTCATTTTATTAGGCTTTTATTATTTCGCGCAAGGAGGCTAAAATCTGGTCCCCTTTATTCACTCCATCTTGACCAGAAGTGGTATCATTGTGGTTTCAATTTACATTTTCATGATAACTGGTGATATTGAGCACGTTTTAGCTTGTGTGTTGACCATTTGTGTGTTCTCTTTTGTGATGAGTTTGTTCATTTAGCCTTTACTGTTCTTTATTTTCTTTTTTCTTTTTTTTGAGACGGAGTCTCGCTCTGTCGCCCAGGCTGGAGTGCAGTGGCCGGATCTCAGCTCACTGCAAGCTCCGCCTCCCGGGTTCACGCTGTTCTCCTACCTCAGCCTCCCGAGTAGCTGGGACCACAGGTGCCCGCCAACTCGCCCGGCTAGTTTTTTGCATTTTTTAGTAGAGACGGGGTTTCACCGTGTTAGCCAGGATGGTCTCGATCTCCTGACCTTGTGATCCGCCCGTCTCGGCCTCCCAAAGTGCTGGGATTACAGGCTTGAGCCACCGCGCCCGGCTATTTTCTTTTTTCATCTGTTTGAGTTGCAGAAGGTGTTTGTATGTCCTAAATACTGATCCTTTGTCAGATAAATGTTTTGTAAATACTTTCACCAAGTCTGTGTGGTTTACCTATTTATTTTAACTGTACCTTTTGATGAGCAGAAATATTTATATCTGATAAGTTTAATTTATCAGTGTTTTCTTTTGTAGTTATTGCTTACTGTGAGCTAAGACACTTTTGCCTAACCTCGAAGTCATGAAGGTAATTTCCTTTATTTCCTCTAAAAGGTTTTGCTTTTGCTAATTTATATTTAGGTCTGTGATGCATCTGAAATTATTTTTGTAGGTTTGAGTATTTTGCATATGGCTATCCAGTTGTTTTTCACCATTTGTTGAAAACAGTCTCCTTTTCTCACTGGGTTGCTTTGGGAACATCACATGACTGCATAAGTGGTATCTCTTTTAGAAATCTTTCTTCTGCTCCAAAAATCTGTTTGTCTAGCCCTGTTAGAGTATTCTGATTATTTTGTAACTTTATATTTGAAGTCAGAATTGCAAAACCTAAAACCTTTTTCTTCTTTTTCGGAGTTCTGCATATTCTACGTCCTTCACATTTCCATATAAATTTTAATACTCTCTTTTCTGTCTTCTCCGAAAAAGGCTGATGGGATCATGATTGTAATTGTCTTGAATCTGTTCATCAGTTTGAGGAGAACCGACATCTTAACAACCATTGAGTCTTAATCATTAGTATAGTATATCTCTCCATTTATTTAGGTCTTTTTTGTTTTGTCTGAGCAGTCGTTTGTTGCTTTTAGCCTTTGGTCTTGCATGTCTTCTGTTTTTAAAATTACTTATTTGAGACAAAGTCTCACTCTGTCGCCTCGCTGGAGTGCAGTGGCACAGTCTTGACTCACTCCATCTCCTGGGTTCACACAATTTTCCTGCCTTAGCCTCCCAAGCCACTGGGATTACAGGCATGTACCACTAAGCCCAGCTAATTCTTATATTTTTAGTAGAGATGGGGTTTCACCATGTTGGCCAGGCTGGTCAACTCCTGACCTCGAATGATCTGCCTGCTTTGGCCTCCCAAAGTGCTGGGATTACAGGCATGAGCCACCAGTATTTTGTCTTTTTTTGATGCTATTTTAAAATATTAAATACATTTTTTTAGCAATTATAAAGTATTATGAAAATTTCTAATGTTTTGTTGGAAATAGAATTTTTGTGTATTGACTTCTTACAACCTTAAGTCTTATTAATTCTACTAAGATTACTTAGATTTTTCTAATAGATGATTGTCATAAAACACTGTTTTATCTCTTTTTTCCTCAGTTGTAATTCCTTTTATTCTCTTCCCTTACAGAATGGACTTAATCTTGTTTTCATTCTTTGAGGACAGCATTCAGTGTTACACCATCAATTATAAGTTAGCTGTAGAGGTTTTACTGATGAACTTTATCAGATTGCTTTCAAATACAGGTCTTATTACTATTTAGATATGGCAAGGCCAACAGAACCCAGCATGACTGCCATTGAAAAGATAGTTATAGTCACAGACCCCAAGAGGAATAGTCATGCAATGCCATGGAGAATACACAGTTGAGTAAGGGCTAGCCCTAGCTTCCTGAGGGTTTGTGTCATGAATGGATATTGAGTTTTCTCAAAAGCTTTTTCTGTATCGAGATAATGCTATATATTTAAAGATATTAATGTAGATTTCATTGCTTTTATTTCAAATGTTATACTAAATGCCATTTGGTGTCATGGTGTATTCTTTTTTTTGGAGATGGGTACAGTGGCGCAATCTCTGCTCAGTATAACCTCTACCGCCTGGGTTCAAGTGATTCTCCTGCCTCAGCCTCCCGAGTAGCTGGAATTACAGGCATGAGCCACCATGCCCGGCTAATTTTTTTTTGTGGAAACAGGGTTTCACCATGTTGGCCAGGCAGGTCTCCTGATCTCAAAGTGATCCTCCTGCCTTGGCCTCTGAAAGTGCTGGGATTACTTTCGTAATCCATGTAAGCCACTGCAACTGGCCTATTCTTCCTATATATTGTTGGATTTAAATTGCTAATAGTAAATATTTTTGCATCTTTGTATGTGAGGGATTTTGGTGCAGCCTTGTTGCTTTTTGTCAGGTGCTGGTATTTTTGGTATATTCATTGGTATTCTTCATGCTAAACTTAGAAAATGATTTGGGAAGCCTTGTCTTCTCTGTTTTCTGGAAATGTGTGTGTGAGATTGATGCTATTTTTCCTTTAGTGTTTGAAGGAACTTATCAGTGAAAAAATCTGAGTGTAGAGTTTTCTTTTTGGGAAGGATTTTGATAATGAATTGAACTTAAAATGCTTCTCAGATTTTCTGTTTTATCAGTTTTGATGAGTTTCATTTTCAAATAATTTTTTCTTTTCATCTAAGCTGTTGAATTGGTTAGCATAAAGTCATTAATAATAATCTTTGGCCCTCTTAATATCTTTGGGATCATAGAGGTAATTCCCATTTTATTCTTGATATTGGTAATTTGTATTCTTCCTATTAAAAAAAATGAATTTAGCTTGCAGATTGTCAACTTTGTAGGTCTTTCCAAAGTGCTACCAGTAAGGGGGTCCCATTCCAGACCCCAAGAGAGGGGTTCTTGGATCTTGTGCATGAAATAATTTGAGACGGATTCATAGAGTAAAGTGAAAGCAAGTTTATTAAGAAAGTAAAGGAATAAAAGAATGGCTACTCCACAGGCAGAGCAGTGCCATGGGCTGCTGGTTTCCCATTTTTATGAGTATTTCTTGATTGTCTGCTAAACAAGGGGTGGATTATTCTTGAGTTTTATGGGAAAGGGGTGGGCAATTCCCAGAACTAGTGGTTCCTCCCCTTTTTAGAGTATATAGGGTAACTTCCTGGCATTGCTCTGGCATTTGTAAACTGTCATGGAGCTTGTGGGAGTGTCTCTTAGCATGTTAATGTATTATAATTAGTGTATAATGAGCAGTGATGACGACCAGAGGTCAGTTTGGTCATCATCTTGGCTTTGGTGGGTTTTGGCCCCCTTCTTTATTACAACCTGTTTTATCAGCAAGGTTTTTATGTCTTGTATCTTGTGCCAGCCTCCTATCTCATTCTGTGTCTTAGAATGCATAACTTACTGGGAATGCAGCCCAGCAGGACTCAGCCTTGTTTTACGCAGCCCCTGTTCAAGATAGAGGCACTCTGGTTCAGAGGTCTCTGACAAAAGAACCAACTTTGACTTGAAATGTTCTGTTACTTTTCTATTTCATTTCTTCTGCTCTTATTTTTACTATTTCTTTTTTTTTTCTACTTACTTTGGGCTTACTTTACCCTTTTATATAGGTTCTTTAGGTAGAACCCTACTTATTTTGTTTTATTTTATTTTGAGACAGAGTTTTGCGCTGCCACCCGGGCTAGAGTGCAGTGGTGTGATCTTGGCTTACTGCAACCTCCGCATCCCGGGTTCAAGCGATTCTCCTGCCTCAGCTCAGCCTCCTGAGTAGCTTGGATTATAGACACCCGCTACCACGCCCAGCTAATTTTTGTATTTTTAATAGAGACGGGGTTTCACCATGTAGACCAGGCTGGTCTTGAGCTTGCGACCTCAGGTGATCTGCCTGCTTTGGCCTTCCAAAGTGGTGGGATTACAGGTGTGAGCCACCACACCCGGCTGCTAGTCATTAATTTTATATCTTTTTTTCTAATGTGGTTAGGGAACATAATCTGTATGATTTCCATTATTTTCATTTTATTGTGTTCTGCTTTGTGGCTCAGTATGTGGTCTTTCATGGGGAATGTACCAAGTTTACCTGAAAAGAATGTTTATAGTGGTTTTAACATTGCTTTGATGATGATGATGATGATGATTATTTGGTCTGGTTTTGTCAGTCACAAAGAGGAGTGTGAAAATATCTTACCTTGTTTGGGGCACTGAGTATTCCGAGTGTTTATGCCTTATGCTCATTTTTGCTTCATCTATTTTGAAGCCTTGTTTTTAGGTGCATACATTTATAATTATTATGACTTCTTCATTGTCTGACTTACTGTGAAATGCCCCTCCCTCTCTTTACTATGTAGCCACTCACCATCTTTTTTTGTTGTTGTTTGTTTGTTGGTTTGTTTTGAGATGAGGTTTTACTCTATTACCCAGACTAGAGTGCAGTGGTGTGATCTCGGCTCACTGCAGCCTTTGCCTCCCAGGTTCAAGCAGTTTGACTGTTTCAGCCACCCTGGTAGCTGGGACTCTAGGTGTGTGCCACCATGCCTGGCTAGTTTTTGTATTTTTAGTAGAGATGGGGCTTTGCCATGTTGGCCAGGCTGGTCTCGAAACCCTGGCCTCAAGTGATCAAGTGCCCGCCTTGGCCTCCCAAAGTGTTGGGATTACAGGCATGAGCCACCGCGCACCCATCCTATCCATTTACTTTTGACCTGTTTGTCTCTTCACTTAAAGTGTGTTTCTTACAGATACCTTGTGTTTGAGTTTTACTTTTCTATCTGTGCTAATAAACTAATTTTTAAAATTACTTATTTATTTTTTTTTTTGATTCGGAGTTTTGCTATTGTTGCCCAGGCTGGAGTGCAATGGTGTGATCTCAGCTCACCGCAACCTCCACCTCCCAGGTTCAAGCGATTCTCCTGCCTCAGCCTCACGAGTAGCTAGGATTATAGGCATGCACCACCACGCCTGGCTAATTTTTGTATTTTTAGTAGAGATGGGGTTTCTCCACGTTGGTCAGGCTGGTCTTGAATTCCCGACCTCGGTGATCCGCCCGCCTCAGCGTCGCTAACTGCTGGGATCGTAGGCATGAGCCACTGCACCTGGCTGAGTTTTTTTTTTTTTTTTTTTGGGGGGACAGTCTCTACATCACTACAATCAATTTGAGAATACTTGGATCCCCTCAAAGAGAAGCCCTTTGACCCATTAACAGTCACTCTCTATTACCCTACTTCCCCAGCTCCTGGCAATCACTAATCTTCATTTCTGTCTCTATCCCTATTTGGGACATTTCATATAAATGAAATCATGATATATGGTGTATTGTGAGTGGCTTCTTTCTCCTAGCGTAATGTACAAGCATCTGTTTTGTAGCATTAGAACTTCATTCTCTTTTGTTGTCAAATAATATTCTATTGTATGGCTATACTACATTTTCTTTACTCATTCATTAATTGATAGACATTTAGGTTGTATATACTTTTGCAGTATTATGAATAATGTTATTATTATGAACATTTGTCTGCAAATCCAGACATTTGTTTTCAGTTCTCTTAGGCGTAGGATTTTTGTTTCATGCTGTCTTTGAAAAATTGATCAAGAGGCTGTAACATTTTAAATTACCAGCAACAATATATGAAGGTTTTAATTTCTCCATCTCTTTGCCAGCATTTTTTATTGTTTGGCTTTTGATTTTAGCTATCCTACAGGGCATGAGGTAGTATCTCATTGTGGTGTTGATTTTTATTTATTATTTTCATTATATTATTTTTTAGATGGAGTCTCAGTCTGTTGTTCAGGCTGGAGTGCAGTGGTGTGATATCTTGGCTCACGGCAAACTCTGCCTGCCAGGTTCAAGCGATTCTCCTGCCCCAGCCTCCTGAGTACCTGGGATTACAGGTGCCCGCCACCATGCCAGCTAATTTTTGTATTTTTAGTAGAGACGGAGTTTCACCATGATGGCCAGGCTAGTCTCAAACTCCTGACCTCAGGTGATCCACCCGCATAGGCCTCCCAAAGTGCTGGGATTACAGGCGTGAGCCACTGCACGTGGCCTGGTGTTGGTTTTTAATCCTTAATGATTAATGACGTTAATCATCTTTTCATGTGCTTATTGGTCATTTATATATTTTCTTTGGAGAAGTGTCTATTTGGATCCTTTGTTCAATTTTTAGCTGGGCTGTATAGCTTTTTATTTTTGAGTAGAAGAACTCTGTATTCTGGTTACAAACTATTTATCAGACATGCGACTTGTAAATATTTCTTCTATCCTTTTACTTTCCTGATAGTTTTGTTTGTAGCAAAAAAGTCTGTAGGTTTGGTAAATTCTAGTTATTTTTTCTTTTATTGCCTCTGCTTTTAGTGTTATGTCTAAAAACTGTTGTTCAACCAAGTCCTGAAGACTTACCTCCTATGTTTTTTTCTAAAGTTTTATAGTTTTAGCTCTTACATTTAGATCTGTGATTCACTTTTGAAGGGGTAATTTTTTAATATAATATTAGGAAGGGTTTCAGCTTAATTCTTTTGCACATTCCTGTAGCAATTTCTTTACTCTTTTCAGTCTGTTTTTATAGTATTACCCCTTATGGGTAATATTGTACAAGTCATAAAGTATACAAAGGTTGTAAGTTGTTCTTTTATATCACCTCTTTGTTGTCAGTTATGCTATTGTCATGTGTGTTGGAACTACGTATATTATAAGCCCTAGAAAACAACAATGTAATTTTGGCTTTCAATAATCACGTAATGTTAAGAACTTAAGAGCTAAAAGTTTACCCAGATATTTACCATTTGTGGTAGTCTTCTTTGTCTTCTGAAGATTTGCATTTTCTAGCCTCATTTCTCTTAATTCTGAAGAATTTCTTTAGCCTTTCTTGCAAGGCATATCTTTTGGTGATAAGTTGTGTTTGCTTTCTTTTATCTGAAAGTACCTATTTCACCTTTATTTTTGAAGGGCATTGTGGTTGGATATAGAATTATGTGTTGACAGTGCTTTTATCTTTTAGCAATTTAATTATTTTAGTTTCCTTTCTTTTGGCTTCCATATTTTATGATGAGAAATCTGCCGTTTATCCAGTCACTGTTCCCTTTGTGTAATGTGACATTTTCTTTTGGTGCTTCAAGATTTCTCCCTCTGTGTTTGCTTTTTAGCAAGGCATTTGACTCTTTGAGGTTTGCTGAGATTCTTAAATCTGTGAATTTGTCTTTTTTCAAGTTGAAGAAATTTTCAGCCATCATTTCTTCAAAACTTTCTTTCCTGCCTCATATTCTTTCTCTCTTCTTTTTTAGGCCTTTGGTTATGCATGTAAGACCTTTTGGTACTGTACTGTGGGTCCCTGAAGCCCTGTTTTTTTTTTTTTTTTTTTAATCTGTATTTTCTTTTTCGGATTAGATTCTTCTTTTTTTTTCTGAGATGGAGTTGCGCTCTTGTTGCCCAGGCTGGAGTGCAATGGCGCGATCTCAGCTCAACACAACCTCCGCCTCCTGGGTTCAAGTGATTCTCCTGCCTCAGTCTCCTGAGTAGCTGGGACTACAGGTGTGTGCCACCACACCTGGCTAATTTTGTATTTTTTAGTAGAGACAGGGTTTCTCCATGTTGGTCAGGCTGGTCTCGAAATCCTGACCTCAGGTGACCCACCCACCTCAGCTTCCCAAAGTGCTGGGATTACAGGTGTGAGCCACACCTGGCCTCAGATTAGATTCTATCTATTGATATAGCTTCAAGTTCACTGACTCTTTTGTCATCTCAGATTTGTTGTTTTGAAGCTTGCCTAGTGAAATTTTCTCTTCACATGTTGTATTTTTGGTATTTAAAAATTTTTTTCTTTCTTTTTTTTTTTTTTAATTTGAGATCAAGTCTTGCTCTTTTGCCCAGGCTGGAGTGCAGTGGTACGATTATATTACTGCAGCCTCAAACTCCCAGGCACAAGTGATCCTCCTGCCTCAGCCTTCTGAGTATTTGGGACTGCAGACTGGTGCTACCATGCTCGGCTTATAGTGTCTTTCTTTCTTTTTCTCTTTTTTTTTTTTTTTGTTGCTGAGACATCCTGTTTTATTTATTATAGGTTTATCTTCAGTGGGCAGATTTAATTAGCATTTAGGGACATTTTTCCATAAAACTTCACATTATAACGGAAATGGTATAGTTTAGAATAGAGGAAAGAAATCATTTATAATCTTACCATCCTTACCACAATCCTATTAATGTATTTTTTTTTTTTTTGAGATAGAGTCTCGCTCTGTCACCCAGGCTGGAGTGCAGTGGCGCGATCTTGGCTCACTGCAACCTCTGTCTCCCGGGTTCACACCATTCTCCTGCTGCAGCCTCCTGAGTAGGTGGGACTACAGGCACCTGCTGCTACACCCGGCTAATTTTTTTTTGTATTTTTGGTAGAGACGGGGTTCACCGTGTTAGCCAAGATGGTCTCGATCTCCTGACCTTATGATCCGCCCTCCTTGGCCTCCTGAAGTGCTGGGATTACAGACATGAGCCACCCTGCCTGGCCTATTTTGTGTATTTTCTTCTCTTTTTTTTGAGATGGAGTCTTGCACTGTCACCTGGACTGGAATGCAGTGGCGCGATCTTGGCTCACTGAAACCCCTGCCTCCTGGGTTCACGCAATTCTCCTGTTTCAGCCTCTGGAGTAGCTGGGAATTACAGGTGCACACCGCCATGCCTGGCTAATTTTTTTTGTTTCTTGTATTTTTAGTAAGAGACAGGGTTTCACTATGTGGGCCAGGCTGGTCTCGAACTCCTGACCTCATGATCTGCCTGCCTCGGCTTCCCAAAGTGCTAGAATTACAGGCGTGAGCCACTGTGCCCAGCCTATTTTGTATATTTTCTTTTAATGTTCAGTGAATTTTTTTGTTTTTTGTTTTTTTTGAGACAGAGTCTCGCTCTGTTGCCCAGGCTGGAGTGCAGTGGCGCGATCTTCAGCTCACTGCAACCTCCGCCTTCCAGGTTCATGCCATTCTCCTGCCTCAATCTCCCCAGTAGCTGGAACTGCAGGTGCCCGCCTCCATGCCCAGCTAATTTTTCGTATTTTTAGTAGAGACGGGGTTTCACTGTGTTAGCCAGGATGGTCTCAATCTCCGGACCTTGTGATCCGCTCACCTCAGCCTCCAAAGTGCTGGGATTACAGGCATGAGCCACCACACCTGGCCCAGTGAATTATCTTTTTTAACTTGTTTAAAAATCTTTGTAAGTAGTGTGTTAGTTACATCGTTGTTATGCCGTTAGGCTTTTTTTTTTTTTTTTTTTGAGATGAGATCTCACTCTGTCACCCAGGCTTGAGTTCTGTGGTGTGACCTCGACCCCCTGGGCTGAAGTGATCCTCCCATCTCAGCCTCCCAAATAGCTGGACTACAGGCTCGCGTCACCACGTCCAGCTAATTTTTTGTATTTTTAGTAGAGATGGGATTTCACCGTGCTGCCTAGGCTGGTCTTGAACTCCTAACCTCAAGTGATCCACCCACTTCGGCCTCCCAAAGTGCTGGGATTACAAGTGAGTGCCACTGCAGCCAGCCAGACTTTTATAAAAAAGTTTTTTGGTTATAAATGGTTATATAAAATATCTTTGTACATACATATTCATGTCTTGAAAGTAAAGTATATAAATGATATAAAAGACACAAAGGTAATTTATAAATGCTGTATCTTACATTATTTGCTTTGGCTCTCTAGAAGTGAAGTAATTAAATTGGATTTTTTCTTGATTCATATTGCTTAATTGCCTTCCAAAAGAATAGGATTATGGTGTCATCGAAATCATATAAAAATGAATATTGACTGTTTTTTTTTTTTTTGACGACAATCTTGCTCTGTTGCCCAGGCTGGAGTGCAGTGGCTTGATCTCAGCTCACTGCAACCTCTGCCTCCCAGGTTCAAGTGATTCTCGTGGCTCAGCCTTCTGAGTAGGTGGGATTACAGGTGCCTGCCACCACGCCTGGCTAAATTTTTTGTTTTTTGGAGCTGGAGTCTTGCTCTGTTGCCAGGCTGGAGTGCAGTGGTGCGATCTCAGCTCACTGCAACCTCCACCTCCCAGGTTCAAGTGATTCTCCTGCCTCAGCCTTCCGAGTAGCTGGGACTACAGGCATGTGCCACCATGCCCAGCTAATTTTTGTATTTTTTGTAGAGATGGGGTTTCATCACGTTGGCCAGGATGGTCTTTATCTCTTGTGATCCACCTGCCTTGGCCTCCCAAAGTGCTGGGATTACAGGTATGAGCCATGGTGCCCGGCCTCATTTTTGTATTTTTAGTAGTGATGGGGTTTCGCCATGTTCGCCAGGCTGGTTTTGAACTTCTGACCTTATGTCATCTGCCCGCCTTGGCCTCCCAGAGTGCTGCAATTACAGGCATGAGCCATCGCACCTGGCCTATTTTTTAAAATTCAATTTTTTTTTTCTTTTTTTCTTTTTGGTTGTAGCATCAATGGGATGTTTGTGATTTTGTTCCCTTTATCCCTTCATCATGTAGTTCTTGAGTTATTGTGCCTGGAGACTGTGTTTGATGTTAGGAGTGGCTAGCTATAACCATAACATGGAGCTTGTAATCTAGTGGAGGAGTTAATTGCATAGTTAATTGTAATTGTAATACATCCCAAGAAGGAAAGCATAGGTAAATCATAATATGTCACCTAACCTCATCTGGAGATTCAGAGACATTGTCTTTGATGAAGTGACTTTAAGCAAGGACCTGCGGGATAAATAGAAGTTATCCAGCCGCAGAAGAGGGTGTAGTGAATGATAATATTCCATTTAGAGTAAAAACAATCCATTAAAAGCCTCTGAAGTGGGAATGAGCTGTGGAGAATTTATAGAATTGAAAGAAGAAAAAGCCAGCATTGCCCATAACGTGAAATGTTGGAAAGAGGGAAGGTTGTGGAGATAGGAACGGGTTATATGATGCAGGAAAACTACTGGAGTGTTTTTATTGTTTTGTTTTGTTTTTTTTTGAGATGGATTCTTGCTCTGTCACTGGGCTGGAGTACAGTGGTGCGATCTCGGCTCACTGCAACCTCCGCCTCCCAGGTTCAAACAATTCTCCTGCCTCAGTCTCCTGAGTAGCTGGGACTACAGGTGCTCCACCACACCCAGATGATTTTTGTATTTTTAGTAGAGATGGGGTTTCACCATGTTGGCCACGATGGTCTCCATCTCTTGACCTGATGATCTGCCTGCCTCAGCCTCCCAAAGTGCCGGGACTACAGGCTTGAGCCACCGCGCCCAGCCTTTTGAAGTGTTTTTTAGTGGGCAGTGGTATATTTGGATTTGCATTTCTGAAGTTCATTATTTTGTGAAAAGTTCATTCTGCAGATTGGTGATAGTTGGTTAAGAGTGAATATTAGGAGACTACAGTCATTTTCCATTATCTGCAGTTTTGCTTCCCTTAGTTAATCATGGTCAACCCCTCTGAAAATAGGTGAGTAGAGTACGGTGAGGTAGAATCATGTGTTGTGTAATGCAGGAGGGAGGTATGTTCTTAGAAATACCTCATTAGGTGATTTCATCATTACACAATCATCTTAGAATGTTCTTAAAGCTATATTGTATAACCTAGTACATACCTAGGCTACGTGGTATAGCCTATTGCTCCTAGGTTGCAATCTTGTACATTTCATAAGTGAATCCTGTAAGCAACTTAACATAATGGTAAGTATTTGTGTTTTTAAACATAGAAAAGGTACAGCTAAAATAATGGTATGAAAGATTAAAAAAAAAAAATTGCACTTGTATAGGGCTTTACCATGAATGAAGCTTGCAGGACTAGAAGTTGCTCTGAGTGAGTCAGTGAGTAAGTGGTAAGTGAATGTGAAAGCCTTTGACATTTTTGTACACTACTGATAGGGTTTGGCTGTGTATCCCCACCCAAATCTCATCTCGAATTGTAATCCCTATGTGTTGAAGGAGGGAGGTGACTGGATAATCGGGGCAGTTTCCGCCATCCTGTTCTCATGAGTGTGAGTGAATTCTCTTGAGATCTGATGGTTTTGAAAGTGGCAGGTTTTTCCTATGTACACATTCTCTTTCTTTTGCTTGCTGCTATATAAGACATGCTTGCTTCCCCTCCCGCCATGATTGAAAGATTCCTGAGGCCTCCTCAGCCATGTGGAACTATGAGTCAATTAAACCTCTTTTCTTTATAAATTGCCCAGTCTCGGGTAGTTCTTTATAGCAGTGAGATAATGGACTGCTGCAATTACTGTAGACTTTATAAACATTGTACACTTAATGTACACTAAATTTATTTTAAAAATTACTCTGTCGGCCGGGCGCGGTGGCTCAAGCCTGTAATCCCAGCACTTTGGGAGGCCGAGGCGGGTGGATCACAAGGTCAGGAGATCGAGACTATCCTGGCTAACATGGTGAAACCCCGTCTCTACTAAAAATACAAAAAACTAGCCGGGCGCGGTAGCGGGCGCCTGTAGTCCCAGCTACTTGGGAGGCTGAGGCGGGAGAATGGCGTGAACCCGGGGGGCGGAGCTTGCAGTGAGCCGAGATCGCGCCACTGCACTCCAGCCTGGGAGACACAGTGAGACTCCGTCTCAAAAAAAAAAAAAAAAAAAAAAAAAATTACTCTGTCATGTTACTATGGCTATTACATCATTACGTCACTAGGCAATAGGAGTTTTTCAGTTCCATTTAATCTCATGGAACCACCATTGTATATGCTGTTGTTGTTATGCAGACTGTATTTTAAGAGAGACCACATTCACATAACTTTTCTTGTAGTAGATTGTTGTAATTTTTTTTTTTTTTTTTAATTTTTTTGAGGTGGAGTCTCTCTCTTTTGCCCAGGCTAGAGTGCAGTGGCATGATCTTGGCTCACTGCAACCTCCTAGGTTCAATAAATTTTTGTGCCTTAGCCTCCTGCTTGGCTGGGACTGTAGGTGTGTGCCACCACATTCAGCTAATTTTTTTGTATTTTTAGTAGAGATGGGGTTTCACCATGTTGGCCAGACTGGTCTTGAACTCCTGACCTCAGGTGATCTGCCCACCTCGGCCTCCCAAAGTCCTGGGATTATAGGTATGAGCCACTACACCCGGCCTGTTCTATTTTATTATTGTTGTTAATCTGTTACTGTGCCTAATTTATAAATTAAACTTTTTTATAGGTAAGTATGTATAGCAAAAAACAGAATCAAGTGCTTATTAGTGCCATTTGTTGTTTCAGATATCCACTGGGGTTCTTAGAATGTTTCTTCCATGGATAATTGGGATTACTGCATTTAGAAGGTGACTGAAGTGGTCTTGATGAAAGGTGATGCTGGCTTTAAGTAGGGTAATAGTGGAGATGGAGAGAGATAGGCACGTCTCACCAGTTTTGAGGAAGAGGAAGGGCACAATACAGTTATGGATTGAAAGTGAGGTTAGGGAGTAAGGTATGAAGTGGTCAAAGATTATGACCACTAGGTGTCTTGCATGAGCAATGTGTCATTGAAAATATCATTACCAATATATGGAAAGAGCAGGAAGAGCAGGTTTTGTCATAAATTGTGGAGTGTTTTAGGTGTCTTATGTAGGCTGGGTGCGGTGGCTTACTCCTGTGATCCTAGCACTTAGGAGGCTGAGGTGGGTGGATCACTTGAGGCCAGGAGTTTGAGACTAACCTGGGCAACATGACGAAACCCCATCTCCACTAAAAATAGAAAAAGTTAGTTGGACATGGTGGCACACACCTGTAATCCCAGCTCCTTGGGAGGCTGAGGCGGAAGAATTGCTTGAACCCTGGAGGTGGAGGTTGCAGTGAGCCGAGATCGAGCCACTGCACTCCAGCCTGGGCAACAGAGCAAGACTGCGTCTCAAAATAAAATAAAATAAAGTGTTTACGTAGTATATAGAGTTTTATACCTGAACCTAAGGACAGATACAAATAGATAAAATTTGGGAGTCATGTTACTTTTATAATTTATTGGTAATGGAAATTTGGATAATGAATAAGATTGCCTAGTGTTTCACGAACTTCACCATTTAAAGGTTTGATAGGGTGATCAGAAAGGTGCTGCCAAAGAGGTAATGGGAAAATCAGGAGAGTGAAATACTGAAAGGCAAGAAATATAGCGGTATTAGTCTGTTTTAGATTAAAGGAATACTGGAAACTGGGTAGATTATTAATATAAAGAAAAGAGGTTTATTTGGTTCACAGTTCTGTAGGCTGTACAAGCATACCACCAACACCTTTGGTCTGAGGAAACTTTTACTCATGGGGGAGTGGGAATGGGGACCAAGAGTGTCACATGGTGAGAGAAGGGAGCAAGATGGCAGGCTTTTTTTTTTTACCAATCAGATCTCACGTGAACTAACAACAGCAAGAAACTCACTCCTTACCACAAGGAAAACACCAAGACATTCACGAGGGATCTGCCCCCATTACCCAAATACCTTTTGCTAGGCTTCACCTTCAGCATTGGGATTAAATTTTTACACGAGATTTGGAGGCACAAATATCCAAACTTTATCAATAGGTTCTATTTTATTTATTTATTTTTTGAGGTGGAGTTTTGCTCTTGTTGCCCAGGCCGGAGTGCAGTGGCACAATCTCGGCTCACTGCAACCTCCGCCTTTCGGTTTCAATCAATTCTCCTGCCTCAGCCTCCCTCAGCTGGGACTACAAGCACATGCCACCACACCCAGCTAATTTTTTGTATTTTTGGTAGAAATGGGGTTTCATCACATTGACCAGGATGATCTCGATCTCTTCACCTTGTGATCCACTTCCCAAAGTGCTGGGATTATAGGTGTGAGCCACTGCGCCCGGCTAATAGGCTCTATTTCTTAATTATTTTTTGTAGAGATGAAGTCTCACTTTGCTGTTGAGGCTGGTCTCGAACTCCTGACCTCAAGTGGTCCTTCTGTTTTGGCCTCCCAAAGTGCTGCAATTATATGTATGAGGCACTGCACCCGGCCTCAGTAGGCTTTTTTGGCTTATACTTTCTGTACTTTTAAAACTATTGCAACTTAATTTTCTACTCTAATTTTTTGTTGTAATTTGTATATGTATGTAAGTGTATATATATTTATATGTAGGGTGTGTATATATGTGTGTATATATATAAAGTGTGTGTATATATGTATATATATAATGTGTGTGTATCTATACATACATACACATATAGGTATATGTGTGTGTGTGTGTATATATTTATACACACACTTTTTTTTTGTTTGTTTGTTTTTTTGAGATAGGGCCCACTCTGTAACCCAGGCTGGAGTGCATTGGCATAATCATGGCTCACTGCAGCTTTGACCTTCCGGGCTCAATTGATCTGCCCGCCTCAGCCTGCTGAGTAGCTCTACTACAGGTGCGCCACCACCACACCCAGCGAATTCGTGTGTGTGTGTGTGTGTGTGTGTGTGTTTTTGTAGAGGTGGGATTTTGCCATGTTGCCCAGGCTGGTCTTGAACCCCTGGGCTCAAGCGATCTGCCTACCTCAGCCTCCCAAAGTGCTGGGATTACAGGTATGATCCACTGTGCCCGGCCTATATTACTATATTGTGTGCTGCAAAACCTCTTTTGGAAACAAAGTGGGATATAAATAATGCTCAAGTGTGACTTTCAGGAACATATTCTTCATAGTAAGACAATGCCATTGAAACTTACTGTGTTTCGTAAGAGGTGGTAGTGCTGGCTCTACATTTATTTTTGGTTTTAAATTCTGAGCATGGGAGGGAGAGGGATCCACAATAAATTTTGAGTACCATTGTCTTTGAATAATAATAGCTGACTAGCCTAATTCCTTTCAGAAGGGAAATCAGCATACATGAAATCATTTCTTGCCACTTAAATAAAAATTCTACATTCTTGAGTTTGGCTCTTTAAGAGAAACCAGGCCTACTTGACGGCAGTCATCCTAGCTGACCGTAAGACAGGAAGTAAACAGATAACAGGCAGATATTAAAAGCCTTGCCCCATTCCTGTGTTGAGAGAACCTTTTTGTTTCTCCTCCCACTCCCCAGGTAAATGATCCCAGCATCTTTGTGTTTTTATTAATGTAAGATTTAAAAAACTGTGGCAGGAGTTTTTTTGTTTGTTTTGTTTCTTTTAGATGGAGTTTCCCTCTTGTTGCCCAGACTGGAGTGCAGTGGCGTGACTTGGCTCACCATAACCTCCGCCTCCCAGGTTCAAATACTTCTCCTGCCTCAGCCTCCTCAGTAGCTGGGATTACAGGCATGTGCCGCCACGCCTGGCTAATTTTTTATTTTTAGTAGAGACGTGGTTTCTCCATGTTGGTCAGGCTGGTCTCGAACTCCCAACCTTAGGTAATCCGCCCGCCTCGGCCTCCCAAAGTTCTAAGATTACAGGCGTGAGCCACTGCGCCTGGCTCATGGCAGGAGTTTAAAAGTTAAAATGTATTTTAAAAAAATTACTTGTCCTCTGAAGGAGATCACATGTCATCGAGAACAACTGTTTGTGAAGAATGTTCTGAAATATTCTTGGGGACAAATAGTACAAATGCTGCTCTCACATTTTCAGTAGTTTTGAAGTTGCAGGGAAGCTACTACATTTTGGATAATCTGAAATATTTCTTCATTACCTGTTTCTTTTTTTTTATAGAGATGTGAACTTTGTCCCCATAAGGATGGAGCTTTAAAAAGAACAGATAATGGGGGTAAGTGCAGAGATTTCTTGAAAAAAATGTTACTGAAAACTGGGGCAGTGGAGTATTTTCAGATACCTGGTAGTTTATTTTATTTCATCAAATTAAACAGCATTTTCTACTCATTTTTAACAGTAGTGGCTATAATTTATGAATCCTTATTGTATTGACCCACAAGTTTTCTACTTTGTGAACAAACTTAAGCATTGGCTGTTTTATGCAGAATGATCTATTAAATACATACTTCTAATTAAAATTCTTATTTTTTTGGCTGGACGAAGTGGCTCACACCTGTAATCCCAGCACTTTGGGAGGCCGAGGGAGGCAGATCACCTGAGGTCGAGTTCGAGACCAGCCTGGCCAACATGGTGAAACCTGGTTTCTACTAAAAATAGAAAAATTAGCTGGGTGTGGTGGTGCGTGCCTGTAGTCCCAGCTACTTGGGAGGCTGAAGCAGGAGAATCACTTGACCTCGGAGGGCAGAGGTTGCAGTGAGCCAAGATTGAACCATTGCTCATTAGCCTGCATGGCAGAAGGCGACTGTCTCCAAAAAAAAAAAAAAAAGTCTATTTTTTAAAATGGATATAGTTTCTTATGTTAGGAATTTTTATTTTTTTTTTAAATGAGCCACATTTTTTTGTTGTTGTGGTTAGACCTAAAATCTGTTGTTTTAGATTCTTTTTTTTCTCTTTTGTGTATCTCTAGACAGATGATGTTTCTAGTGAATGCTAATTTTATTTAACTCTGAGGATCTTTGTTGCATGAATATAAAGAAATGTTGACTTTTAGGCTGGGTGTGCTGCCCAACACCTGTAATCCCAGCTCTTTGAGAGGCCAAGATAGGAGGCTCACTGGAGCATAGGAGTCTGAGACCAGCCCGGGCAACATAGGGAGACCTTGGTCTCTGCAAAAGTAAATATAAAAAATAAAAATAAAAAGACTTAGTTACACATGGTGGCACGTGCCTGTAGTTCCAGCTACTTGGGAAGCTGAGCAGGAGGATGGCTTGAGCCTGGGAGGTCGAGGCTGCAATGAGCCATGGTCACACCACTGTACTTCAGTCCCTGGGATGGGTGAGAGTGAGACCCTGTGTCCAAAAAAAAAAAAAAGAAAAGAAAAAAGAAATGCTGACTTCTGTATCACAATTTGGCATACTTTCCTATGGACCCTTGTGTATTACTCATTTTCTTCTCCACTTTCAGTTATCTTTGTCAGAAAAATCATATTTTTCTACAACTCAGTACTATTCTGAAATGTGTAGACATGAGTTTATTAGACCATGGCATGTATGATGAGGCAGCTAAAAAAAGTAGAGGTTTAGCTACTGTTACTATATTCTTCTCCATTTTGGGTAGCCACCTCTAAAGTAGTTTTGGCATAAATTAGAGTAATGGTATCAGTAAATAAAAGGTAAAAATACAGTGATTTTGGTTAGCTATATATATTTTACAGTTGGATCTTCAGACTATGTTATGCGGTCAGATTGTAGAAAATTTAAAAATATATTGAAAACTCTTCCTGTTATTCCTGTTCCCCATCTGCCCAGTTTATCAATAGCTTTCCTGCTACCATGTAATTACTACTTTCTTGCATATCTTTCTAGGTTTCTTTTGCATATTCAAATGTGAATAGACAAATACTTAATTACTCCCTCCATCTTTATACAAATGGGTTAATATTATATACTCTTCTGCGTCTTAATTTTTTTCACTGAACAATTTATCTTAATTTTTTTATTTTTTTTTGAGACTTTTCTTTTCTTTTTTCTTTGATTTTCTGTTTTTTTTGAAGCTTCGCTCATTTGCCCAGGCTGGAGTGCAGTGGTGCAGTCTCAGCTCACTGCAACCTCCATTTTTCGGGCTCAAGTGATTCTCCTGCTTCAGCCTCCCAAGTTGCTGGGATTGCAGGTATGTGCCACCACGCCCTGCTAATTTTTATATTTGTAGTAGAGGTGGGGTTTCACGATGTTGGCCAGGCTGGTGTTGACCTCCTGACCTCAAGTGATCCTACTGCCTCGGCCTTCCAAAGTGCTGAGATTACATGTGTGAGCCACTGTACCCGGCGTGAACAATTTATCTTGTTTTCAGTATAGAGCTTTTTTTTTCTTTTTAACCATGTTATCTAATATCTAATCAATCAGTGTTGATGCACTTTTTGATCTACTTTGATGACTAACTCTTGTATATATGTCACATTGCTTATATACAATAGGATTATTAATTTCCATAGGTGGAAACATTGGGTCAAAGGAGTTTTGCAGTTAATTTTGATAGATAGTCCAAAATTATTCGCCCTGTAGTTTTACCAATATGTGTTCCCAGTTTTACCAATATATGAATAAAAGAACTGTTCTTCATACCTTTGGTAATCTAACAGGTAAAAGTTTGTATATCCAAGCAGTAGTTTTGCATTTCTCTTAATATTAGTGAAGTTCACATCTTTTTATAGTTTGAAGAGCAATTTGTTTTTTCTCTTCTTTGGTCTGCTTTTTGACTTGGTTGTGGATCTTTTTCTTTGTTTTTTGAGACAGTCTCCCTCTGTCACGTAGGCTGGAGTGCAGTGGCTTGATCTTGGCTCACTGCAGCCTCTGCCTCCCCCGTTCAAGGAGTTCTCCTGCCTCACTCACCTGAATAGCTGGGATTATGGGTGCATGCCACCATGCCCAGCTGATTTTTTTGTTTTTAGTAGAGATGGGATCCACCCACCTCGGCCTCCCAAACTGGTGGGACTACAGGTGTGAGCCACCGTGCCCAGCCACAGTTGTTGATCTTTTTAGTTTGATTTATTGGAGTGTTCATAAGGAGCCCCTCGTATATTATTATGCTGTTTTGATATGAATTGGACTCATTTTTACCCATCTGGTTAGTGTTTATTTATATTGTGCTTTAAAAAAAATTTTTTTTTTACCATGCATGAGTTTTTTATTTTAATTTTGTTCAGTTTATTAATCTATCATGACATCTGTATTTTGAGTTATTAGTTAGAAAGACCTTCACTATTCCGAAGTTTTGTTTTTTTTAAGTGACAGGTTTTCATTCTGTAGTTCAGGATGGAGTGCAAGTAGCAGGATCCTAGCTCACTGTAGCTTTGTAGTCCTGGGCTCAAGTGATCTTCCTGCCTCAGCTTTGAGAATGTTGGAATCCCTGCACCTGGTATAAACCTTCCATTAAATGTTTTGTATTTGTCTTTCCTATTCTGATTTGTTTCACTCATTCCATTCTACCCTCTCTATTAGCTTAAAAAAAGTTAACGTTACTATGTGCTTTTTTTCCTTTCTGAATCCTCTAAAACTCTTAGGATACTGTAAATTCACTTGCCCTTATCCTGACATATATTTTATTTTTGTCATGTACTTTAATTCTCTGTTTAAGAATTATAGTGGTTTTGTCAGGTGTTTGTTGAGGATTATGCTGGTCACTTAAAATGAAACAGTTTGTGTAAATTTGGTGTTATTTTTCTTTGAATTCTATATAGAACTTCATGAGAAACTGAAACTTTTCTGGGAAAATTTTTGATAAATTCGTTTTTTGGCAAAAGTATAGGGACATTCCTTTTTCTCCCTTCCCTTCCCTTCCCTTCCCTTCCCTTCTTCCTTTCCCTTTTTCCTTTTCCTATTTCCTTTCCCTTTTTCCTTTCCCTTTTTCCCCTTTCCTTTTTCCCCTTTCCTTCCCCCCTCCCTCCCTCCCTCCCTTCCTTGCTTTCTTCCTTCCTTCCCTCCCTCTCTTCCTCTTCTTCCTCTTCCTCTTCTTCCTCTTCCTCCTCTTCCTCCTCTTCTTTTTCTTCTTCTTCCTCTTCCTCTTCCTCTTTGTCTTTGTTGCCCAGAGTAGAGTGCAGTGATGCAGTCATAGCTCACTGCAGCTTCAAACTGCTGGGTTCCAGTGATCCTCCTGCCTCAGCCTCTTGAATAGGTGGGACCACAGGCACACCATGCCTGGCTAATATTTTTTTCTTTTTGTATTTTTTGTAGAGACAAGTGGTCTTGCTTTGTTGCCGAGGCTGGTCTCGAACATCTGGGCTCAAGCTGTCCTCCTGCCTGATCCTCCCAAAGTGTTGGGATTACAGGCGTGAGCCCTTGGGCCCAGCCTATTTTTGTATACTTAAGTCAATTTTGGTGCAGTCTATTTTTCCAAGAAATTTGACTACTTTGTGTAAGTTGCTGAAATTGTTGGACTGACGTTGCCAATATTATTATTATTATTATTATTATTATTATTTTGAGATGGAGTCTTGCTTTGTCACTCAAGCTGGAGTGCAATGGTGGCATGATCTCGGCTCACTGCAGACTTCACCTCCCGGATTCAAGTGATTCTCTGCCTCAGCCTCCGAGTAGCTGGGATTACAGGCAGGCACCACCACGCCCAGCTAATTTCTGTATTTTCAGTAGAGATGTCACCATTTTGGCCAGTCTGCTCTTGAACTCTTGACCTCAGGTGATCCACCTGCCTTGGCCTCCCAGAGTGCTGGGATTACAGGTGCAAGCCACCATGCCTGGCCGCCAATAGTACTTTATTATTATTTTGCTAATTTTGCTAGCATTGGCAGTAATTACCTCATTGTTATTCCTGATGTTGGCGATTTTTGTTCTGGTTTTTTCTTTGTTTTTATTTTTATTTTTTTGACCAGTCCAAATAGAATTGTTCAATTTTGTTGACCTTTTTAAAGAAAGTTTTGGGCTTTGTTAATTTTTATTTCATCTCCCTGTTTTCTATTTTGTTAAACTTCTGCTCTTTATTATTTCCTTCCTACTACTTACTATGTGTTATATATTCCTCTTCTTTTCTAACTTATAAAGGTGGAACCTTAGGTCTTTTAATTTAGATTTTCTTTTCTAATGAAAATATATATGCTGTAAGTTGTTCTCTATTGCTTTTATTGAATCCCAGAAGTTGTGTTTTTTTGTTTTTGTTTTTTTTTTGTTTTTTTTTGTTTTTTTTTTGCTGCTGTTGTTATTGTTTTGAGACAGGGCCTTAGTTTGTCACCCAGGCTGGAGGGCAGTGGTGTGATCCCGGCTCACTGAAGCCTCGACCTCCTGGGTTCAAGCGATCCTCCTACCTTAGGCCCTAAAGTAGCTGGGAGTACAGGTGCATGCCACCTTATCCAGCGAATGTTTTTTGTATTTGTTGTAGGGACAGGGTCTCACCACGTTGCCCAGGCTGGTCCCGAACTCCTGAGCTCAAGCGATTAACAGGCGTGAGCCACTGCCCCCAGCCTACGTCTCAAGTTCTGATAAATTTCATGTTTGTTGCCATTCCGTTCAAGACATTTTCCAGTTTCCCTTGTGGCTTTCTCTTGAATATCTTAGTCTATCTTGGACAGAAGTAGAAGTCTTCTGCTATTTGTTCTTAACATTGATTTTCCCTCTTATTTCTTATTTCTCTTTGTTCTTTTTGTGATTTTTTTTAGTGCTGTATTTTAGTCAGTTTAACAATGCAACTGGTTAGTATTGCATGTAAATTTAATTAATTATATTAAATTGCCTTAAATTGCCTTCTTGGCCGTATCTCTTCCTATATATATTCAAGTATTTATATTTATCTATATAGTGGTTGTGGTAGGGATTATAATTTTCTTATCAGTAAATTCAGTCTACTGAGTGTACCACTTTTTTTTTTTTTCTTTTTGAAACGGACTCTTGCTGTGTTGCCCAGGCTGGACTGCAGTGGCACTATCTCGGCTCACTGCAACCTCCATCTCCTGGGTTCAAGCAGTCCTGCTGCCTCAGCCTCCTGAGTAGCTGGGACTATAGGCACACACCACCACACTCAGCTAATTTTTGTATTTTTAGTAGAGACATGGTTTCGCTATATTGGCCAGGCTCGTCTGAAATTCCTGGCCTCAAGTGATCTGCCCACCTTGGCTATCCAAAGTGTTGGGATTACAGGCATGAGCCACCGCACCCGGCCTGTGTGTACCACTTAACATGAAATGTAGAATGAAACCATATAGACTTCGTTTATCTGTTCCTTTTCCAGTCTTTGTTATAGTTTTATACAAAAACTGCATACATTCACAAACCTTTCCAGTGTTTTAATATTTAATGGTCATTTGTATTGTAAATGAGTGTGAAGGCGTTATTGTTCTATATGTTCATCATATATTAAATGTACCTACATGTTTATCGCTCTTTATATTTTTCTTCAGTTCTGAACTTCCTTCTGGAATCGTTTTCCTATTACTCAAGGAAAATTGTTTGGTGTTTCCTTTAATGGAAATCTTTTTTTAAAAAAAAGTTTTCTGGCTTTATTTAGTTACCTAGTTTTTCGTTTGATAATTTGCCTTTTGTCTTTAAGATTTTCATTTCTTTCCCTTAGTTTTCTGTAGTTTTATTAATGTCCCTTGGTGTATATCTTATATTACTCTGATTTATAGTGGTTCTTCAGTCAGTGGCTTTGGGTCTTCTGTTCTGGAAAATTTTCAGGTATTATCAATTCAGATACTGCTTTCATGCCATTTTCTCTCTTATATTTCTCCGAGATTCTGATTATGTGTGTGTTAGACCCATCTGCCTATTACATTTTTCACGTGTGTTATTCCATTTTTTATATTTCTTACTTTTGTGTTTTGTGCTAACATTCTGGATTTCTTCTGACCTGTTTTGTTCGTACTAATTCTCTTTTCATCCATGTCTAAACCATTGTTAATCCCACCCATTGATTTTTTTTTTTTTTTTTTCTTGAGATAGGGTCTCTATCACCCAGGCTGGATTGCAGTGGCACAATTATAGTTCACAGCAACTTCCAACTCCTGGGCTCAAGCAATCCTCCCACCTTAACCTCCTGAGTAGCTGGGACTATAGGTGCATGCCGCCGCACCTGGCTCATTATTTTTTTTTGTGGAGATGGGGTCTCACTTTATTGCCTAGGGTTGTCTTGAACTCCTGATCAAGCGATCCGCCTCAGCCTTCCAAAGTACTGGGCTTACAGATGTGAGCCACTGTGCCTGGCTGATTTCTAAATTTGCGCTTTACTTCTGGAATTTTAATTTATTATTATAGTTTTCAGTTCTTTGCATCAATTTAGAATTTTGTCTTGTGTGTACTTGATCATAGCAAGCATACTTATTTTAAAATCTTTATCTGATAACTCAAATACTGATCTGTTTTGATTTTCTTGTTTCTCCTTATTTTCATTCATATTGTCTTGTCCATGTGTTTGGTACTTATTGTGCTGGAAATTATATGTAATTAAGAAATTTTAGGCTGGGTGTGGTATCTTATATCTGTAATCCCACCACTTTGGGAAGCTGAGACTGGCGGATCACTTGAGGTCAGGAGTTCAAGACCAGCCTGGTCAACATAATGAAACCCCGTCTTTACTAGAAATACAAAAATTAGCCAGCTGTGATGGTGGGCACCTGCAATCCCAGCTACTTGGGAGGCAGAGGCAGGAGAATTGCTTGAACTGGGAGGAAGTTGCAGTGAGCCGAGATTACGCCAGTGCAGTCCAGCCTGGGTGACAGACCAAGGCTTTGTCTCAGAAAAAAAAAGGGTAGAAATTATTTGTAGCCAAGATGATACTATTTTCTTTTAGAGAGGATAGATGTATATTTGCATCTGCTTGGTGCCTTAGGGGTTGTAATTTAAGATTATATTGGTCAAATTTCAGAGTTTGAGATGGTCAGAGCCCTGGTGTAGTCTCTTTGAGGGTCTATGTACTTTTAGTGTATTCTTACCCCTGGTTTGCCCTTCAGTGTTGCATCTGAAAGGAGAGGGGTTTACTTGTTCCCTTTTTCTCTTGGTTGGTTGTGAATGTACATCCCTGTACTGTTAGGCCTCTGAGTCTGTCAAAAGTACCCTTCAGGCCTGGCGCAGTGGCTCACGCCTGTAATCCCAGCTTTTTGGGAGGCTGAGTTGGGTGGATCACCTGAGGTCGGGAGTTCAAGACCAGCCTGACCAACATGGAGAAACCCCACCCCTACTAAAAATACAAAATTTAGCCAGGTGTGGTGGTGCATGCCTGTAATCCTGGGAGGTGGGGGCAGGAGAATTGCTTGAACCTGGGAGGCAAAGGTTGCAGTGAGCCGAGATTGCTCCGTTGCACTCCAGCCTGGGCCACAAGAGTGAAACTCTCTCAAAAAAAAAAAAAAAAAAAAAAGTACCCTTCATCCTCACCACTGCTTTCTCTGAAATAGGCAAATGTCCCCCGGGCAAAAGTGGCCAAAAACTATACCTAGAACTTTCGTTCTCTTCCAGTTTTAGCCCAGAAACTCCTCACTATCATATCAGCTCTTTAATACCTTCAGTTGGGAGGCTGAGGCAGGAGAATTGCTTGAATCCGGGAGGCAGAGGTTGCGGTGAGCCGAGATCGCACCATTGCACTCCAGCCTGGGCAACAATAGTGAAACTCTGTCTCAAAAAAATATGTACATATATATTTCATATGAAATTTAACACATTTCAAATTAAAATAGTGAAATGATTATTACTAATATTAAAAATATTGACACTAAGATAAAAATAATTTCATGTTGATGTTTAAAATGATTAAGATTAAATTATTAAATTTTATCATAAGTATTAAACTTTTAAAAACTCCTTTTATAGTGATTCTCAGAGGTAGTGTTGATGTGAATATTTGGTCGCCTGTATAAGAAGTGTTAGTGCCGACATCTGAATTTATGAATGTTTCCCTTTATTTATATAACTGTACATCATAACTGGGGAAATGATTAAGAATGCTTTTTTTTAGTAGTGGTTTGAGTATTCTCAAGCAATGGAAGTAAGACAGCAATGAGAATTTGTTAATGTCCTTGTGCATTTGTTTCAACAGACATTTGAGGGATCTGTTAAGGAAGTTAATAATGTTAATTTGCTTTTGATAAAACTGAAAATATGACATTTATTTATTTATTTTTAGGTTGGGCCCATGTGGTTTGTGCCCTGTATATTCCAGAGGTACAATTTGCCAATGTTTCCACAATGGAACCAATTGTTTTACAGTCTGTTCCGCATGATCGTTATAATAAGGTACAGTGGATATTATTTTATTACTGTTTAAATATCACTGCTGGGAAGTAGAAAGGAAGTTTTTGTGTTTTTAAAATTACAGGTCTCCATCAAATTTAGGGGAGATTTGGAAAAAAAATTACTACACTAAACTACAGTTATTAAAATGTTATTAATATGTTACTAAGGTCACAGGAGTATAAAGCAAGCAAAACTGTCTTACCTTTTATAGTAACCTAGGTATTTAGTATTCTACGATTTACAGGATATTTTAATCCTTAGAGATCGGCCTTTTATGAATTATCTACTTCTTTTGTTCTTTCAAGTATCAAGAGTCTGTTAAATTTGAATTAATTATTATTTTGCATAATATTCATTACAGTGTATCACATTCTTTTTTGAAAAACAGTCCTGTATTAGAATGTTACTTGTCTCCCCTGCCAAAGTTATTTGTACCCCAAGATATGGTTTTTATTGTTGACCTTAAAAAAAAAAAAAGTGTGCTTTTTTCTTGTATATTTTTCTTCATTTAGTACATATTATATTATTGTTTTATTCTCCTCTCCATTTTAGGTTTCACCATTACCCAATGTGCCTTTAAATATAGTTTTACTATTTAATTGAAGGTACACATTCCATCCTTGGAAGAAATAGCAGCCAGCTTTAAGATTTTAAATGTTTTTGTGTAAAAAAACTTTTTATTAGGTAATTAATATTTATTTTAAAAACTTGAAAATACAGACAAGTAAATAAATATAAGACAAAAATCATTCATAATGTTCTCATTCAAGCTCATCCAGGTTTTTTCCTGTGTATTTTTGCTTATAGTATATACTTACAAAAAAATTGAATTGTTTTTGCTTATATTTTTTGTTTGCTTTTGAAACTTACACAGCATCTTTTGTGTGTCAGTAAATTGTGTTTCTGCTGTATTTTTAATAGATACTTAGTCTGTAATACAGAATATCATGAGATTTAACAAACTGTAAATTTAATTAAGCAACCCTTTGTGGTTGAAGGGCCTAGTTTGATGTCTGGCATTTAGTATATACACTGCTAGCATCTGTGTAAAAGTGTGTGGACATTTTGGAAGCTTCAGTAAATACATTGTGTGAAATTGTCCTCTGGAAGTTACCCTGTATTAGCTATATGTGAGATTGCTCATAACTCTATATTATGTTAGGTACACTGTGTTACCCTTTTAAAAACTTTGCTATTCTTTCTAGTAAAAAAAATATTAAAATGTTTGAATGAGTTTATTTGAGTACTGGTAAGGTTAATTATTTTAAAGTTTTTTTTTTTTTTGAAGATTATTCATGTATGTTAATTGACCTTTCCATATCTGTTTTAATATTATAATTTTTTTTACAAAGTGTTTTAGAGATCATATTATTTTGTCTTATATATTTGTTGTGCGTGTTTTTTCCCATAATTTAACGTTTGGTTTTTAATTTTATTACATTTTCATAGTTGTTGGGATTCTAGCAGGTTAATTTTTTCTAATGCAGAAGTTTACATTTTTGAGGTCATTTATGCAAATACTCTTTATTGTTTCTGCCTTTGATGCTGTGCAAAGAAAATCTTTATATTAATGTACTTTTTGTTTTTTTTTAGTGCTTTGGAAGTTCATTTTTAAAAATCTTGTTTTTGTTTTTAATTTTAAAAGCATTAAAACTTACAAACAGGTTGCAGGAATAGTACAAAAGAACTCTTCCTTCCCTAAACCATTTGAGAGTAACTTACCAATATAATATGCTGTCGCCCCTGAGTACTTCAGAATTTCCCATAAAGAAGGATATTCTCTTGGGAATATACAATATGCCATCAAAATAAGGAAATTAACAGCGATACCTTATTACTGTCTGATTTTGGAACCCATTCATGTTTCTGTAGACATATTTATAGCAAAAGAATCACAAACTGCATTTTGACTCTTTGGCCTTTTTATTTATTTTTATTTTTGTACAGAGTCTCGCTCTGTCACCCAGGCTGGAGTGCAGTAGTGCAATCTTGGCTCACTGCAGCCTCCACCTCCTGGGTTCAAGTGATTCTTGTGCCTCAGCCCCTGAGTAGCTGGAATTATAGGTTTGCACCACCACATCCAGCTAATTTTTTTGTGCTTTTAGTAAAGACAGGCTCTTGCCATATTGGCCAGGTTGCTCTTGAACTCCTGGCCTCAAGTGATCTGCCTGCCTCAGCCTCCCAAAGTGTCGGGATTACAGGTGTGAGCCACCCCGCCCGGGCCTCTTTGGTCTTTTAAAATCTCAAATAGTAACTCAGTCTTTCCCTGAGTTTCATAACTGTGATACTTCTGAATATAACAGGCCAGTTACTTTGTAGAATGACCCCCTATTTGGATTTGCCTGATGTTTCATCATGATTAAATACAGTTATGTTTTTAGCAGGAGTATCGCATGTATGATTCTGTGTTCTTTTGTTTGCATCCTATCAGGTGGTACATGATTTCAGTTTTTCCTTGATCACTTGGTTAAGGTGTGTCTGTCAGGTTTCTCCACTGTGAGGTTAATCTTTTTTCTCTTCATAGTCAGTGTGGATTTTGTGGGGGAAGTTCTTTGTATATAAACATCTTGTTCCTTGTGCCTTTTCCTCACTAATTTTAGCATTCATTGATGTCTCTTGACCTAATTTATGACTAGGATTGATGGCAAGTAGTGGTTTTCTAATTTCACCCTTTCTTTTACATTCATCAGTTGACATTCCACTGTAAGGTAAAGCTTTTTTTACTCCCTAGTATTTCTATTAGTATGGACTTATGCTATTTTATTTTAATAAGTCATATTCCACTAATGTCATTTATTTTGATGTTCATACTGTCTCAGGTTTGCCTGGTGGGACCTCTTTAAGCTGACTTCTGTGTCTTTTGACCTATCATTTCAGAGAAGCATTTCTTTTTTTTTTTTTTTTTTTGAGACGGAGTCTTGCTCTGTCACCCAGGCTGGAGTGCAGTGGCCGGATCTCAGCTCACTGCAAGCTCCGCCTCCCGGGTTCACGCCATTCTCCTGCCTCAGCCTCCCGAGTAGCTGGGACTACAGGCGCCTGCCACCTCGCCCGGCTAAGTTTTTTTTGTATTTTTAGTAGAGACGGGGTTTCACTGTGTTAGCCAGGATGGTCTCGATCTCCTGACCTCGTGATCCGCCCGTCTCGGCCTCCCAAAGTGCTGGGATTACAGGCTTGAGCCACCGCGCCCGGCCGAGAAGCATTTCTCTACTTCTGACACAGCAGTATAATCTAAGCTCATCTTGTATTATTCCTGCTGTAGTTCTGAAATCACCATTTCTCTGAGGAGCCTTGATTTCTTTTAGGCAAGAATAATATTTAGGAGCCAAAGTGGTTGCTAGGTGTGGGTTATTGCTACTCTCAGTCAGCATGGCTAGGAAATGTGTGTGTATGTGTGTGTGCATTCCTGCAGAGATACGTATTTCTATAAATTCACATCTATATTGTTTCTATATCTATGTAGAAAACTGTGGGCCAGGCGTGATGGCTCAGGCCTGTAATCCTAGCACTTTGGGAGGCCGAAACCAGTGGGATGACTTGAGGTCCAGAGTTCGAAACCAGCCTGGCCAATGAAACCCCATCTCTACTAGTCCCAGTTACTCAGTAGTCCCAGCTACCCAGGAGGCTGAGGCAGGAGGACTGCTTGAACCTGGGAGGTGGAGGTTGCAGTGAGCCGAGATGGTGCCACTGCAGTCCAGCCTGGGCAACACAGCAAGAGTCCGTTTCAAAAAGAAAAAAAAAAAGAGTGGTACACTCAGTAGACTGAATTTACTGATAAGAAAATTATAATCCCTACCACAACCACTGTATAGATAAATATAAGTACTTGAATATATATAGGAAGAGATATGGCTCACGAAGTGAGATTCTGTCTCAAAAAAAAAAAAAAAAAATTGACTGGGCCCGGTGGCTCACACCTCTAATCCCAGCACTTTGGAAGGCCCAGGCAGGTGGATCATGAGGTCAGGAGTTTAAGGCCAGCCTGGCCAAGATGGTGAAACCCCGTCTCTACTAAAAAATACAAAAATTCGCCAGGCATGGTAGTGGGCGCCTGTATTCCCGCTACTCAGGAGGCTGAGGGAGGAGAATTGCTTGAACCTGGGAGGCAGAGGTTGCGGTGAGCTGAGATCGCACCACTGTACCTCAGCCTGGGCGACAGTGAGACTCCATCTCAAAAAAAAAAAAAAAAAAAAAAAAATTTAGCTGGGCATGGTGGTGGACACCTGTAATCCCAGCTACGCAGGAGGCTGAGACAGGAGAATTGCTTGAACCTGGGAGTTGGAGGTTGCAGTGAGCCGAGATTGTACCACTGCACTCCAGCCTGGGCAATAGAGTGAGACTCTGTCTCAAAAAAAAAAAAAAAAAGAAGAAGCTGTGAGGTCACACAATACTTTTGATTCATTATGTGAATATACATACACACACACCTCTCTATTACTGTAACCATCTCTATATATTGAACTCCATATGCTTATGGTAACTTCTCCAAATCTAGCCCAACAAAACAGGGTTCGTTTTAATTTTTTCCCCCATGTTTATGATTCTCAGACAGAAACCTGACTCTTACTATTTTTAATAGTTTACTTATTTGATCAACCTCCTGTTTTGACATACCTTCTGTTGCTGCTCCACCTAATGCAGACGCTATTCTAACCCAGTTCAGGGTTGCTGCTGCTTTCCTGCATGCCAGTCCTTTTCACCCCTCTTGGGATTTGATATTCAGCTTCAGTTCACTACTTCCACTTTGGTTGATCTTTTCACCTTGCTCTGAGATTATCCCCACCACTATCCGCAGCCCCTTAGGGGAGCCAACCTTACTCAGGCTCTTATACTTGTATTGGACTGCCCCCTCCTCCCCAGCATGGATAATTACTATGCTTGAACCCACCTCATGGCCTTTTTTTTTTTTTTGAGACAGGGCTCACTTTGTCACCCAGGCTGGAGTGCAGTGGTGCAGTTTTGGCTCACTGCAACCTCGACCTCTTGGGCTCAAGCAGTCCTTCCACTTTAGCCCTCTAAGTAGGTGGGACTACAGGTGTACCCATCACACCCAGCTAAGTTTTTTGTATTTTTTTGTAGAGTTGAGGTTTCATCATGTTGCCCAGGCTAGTCTTGAACTCCTGAGCTCAAGTGATCTGCCTGCTCTGGCCTCCCAAAGTGCTAGGATTACAGGCATGAGCCACCATGCCCAGCCCCATCTCATGGCTTTAAGACTAAAGTGTTCAAGTAGAAAAGGAGCGAGGGTAGACCAAAGAAGGAACTATTTAGATATAAGTATTTTATTAGCCTAGAATTAATTTTAGAATATGGTAAGATATGTGCCTAACTTCCCCCTCCCACCTGGTTAGTCAACTTTTCCAACACTATTGCTGAATAATCTATGTTTTCCAGTGTGATTTGAAATATTGTTTGAATCATTACTAAATTCTTCAATGCTTGAGTATGTTTCTGGACTTTTTTTGTGTTCCATTGGTGTGTCTATTTTTATTCTGGTACCACACTATTTTAAATTGTTATGGCTTTATATACGTTTTAGTACATGGTAAGACAAATATTGTCATGTATTTATTTTTCTAGATGAACATTAGGACTAATAAAAGCACAATTTAGACTGTATTAGAGTTACAGTGAAATACTGTTTTAGGGATGAATATTTTTTATAATATTGACTCTTTCCTTCCAGAAACATGGTGCATCTGTTTATCAAGTTTACTTTTTTTCTTCTTTCTATTTCTTTCCTTTTTATAGCTTTTCTTATATGCGATCGCTTTATGTTTGTTGGATTTTTGTTGTTGATTTGTTTTGTTCTACTTAGTGTTAGAATAGGCTCAGTGGCTCATGCCTGTAGTCCTAGCACTTTGGGACGCCCAGGCAGGAGTATGGCTTGAGTCCAGAAGTTTGAGACCAGCCTGGACAACAAGCAAGACCCCTTCTCTACACAAAAGATAAAATTTAGCCAGGTGTGGGGAGGCACATGCGTCTGTAGTCCAGCTACTCAAGAAGCTGCAGTGGGAGGATCCCTTGAGCCCAGGAGGTCGAGGCTGCAGTGAACTGTGATTGTGCCCCTGCACCCCTGCCTGGGCAACAGAACAAGACCCTATTCAAAAACGAACAGCAAGCAAAGAAACAAAAAACAAAAAAGAAAAAAAGTTAATGAACTGGGTGTGGTGGCTCACACCTATAATTTCAGTACTTTGGGAGGTTGAAGTGGGAGGATTGCTTGAGCCCAGGAGTACCAGACCAGCCTGGACAACATTCTGAGACCCCACCTCTGCAAAGAAGAAAAACAATTAGCCGGGCATGGTGGTGCTCGCCTGTAGTCCCTCCCAACTACTCGAGAGGCTGAAGTGCGAGGATCACTTGAGTCTGGCAGGTCAAGGCTCTAGTGAGCTATGATTGTGTGACTGTACTCCAGCCTAGGTGACAGAGTGAGACCCTGTCTCAAAAAATAAAAAAAGTTAATAATAAGATTTTGTTCGTGTATATTCTTTATGCCTAATAATGGGGCATGCAATTCTGAAATGACAGGAATGATTGCAAAATGGTTTTGAAGACATCAGTCCTTAATGGATGATAGGTAATAAAGGATACGTTTGGGAATATTTATTTACTGGGCATTTGCTATGGGCCTACTTTGTATCAAGCATTGTATTAGACACCAGGAATTCAAGGATAAATAAAATAGGGGGTTTCCCCTCCTCAAGTAGGAAGACAAATAAATAAATGTATGAAAATTAAAATATATATTACATAACAATAAGGCCGAATGGAGTATTATGGGTAAATATTGAAAGGAGGGATTATTCTTGTCTCACGAATTGAGCAAGGCGTACAAAGAGCTTCTAGGGCTTTGCAGAATAATTAGGCATTTGACCTGTGCAGAAAAGGATCAAATAAAAATTCCAGACAGAGAAAGTGACATAACCTAGGGTAGCAGGTGCAAAGGGAAGAAGTGGTAGGCATGTTCAGAGAATAAAAAATAGTGCTATGTGACTAGAACATTGTGGAATTTAGAAAAAATGAAATTTTGTGAGTACTGGGAAAACAATTTGCTGGAATATCTTTATTGTATATCTAAATAGCAGAGAATTCACTGTATTGACCTGTGAAATTTTTTACATGTTGTTAAATATATAATGGCCAGTTTTTAAAATATTTATTAATTTTAATAGGTTTTGGGGGAACACATGGTGTTTGGTTACATGACTAAGTTCTTTAGTGGTGATTTCTGAGGTTTTGGTGTACCCATCACCCAAGCAGTTTACACTGTGCCCAATGTGTAGTCTTCTATCTCTCACCCCATTTCCACCCTTTACTCCAAATCCGCAAAGTTCGTTGTGTATCATTCTAATCCCTTTGTGTCCTCATAGGTTAACTTCCTTTGTTTATTTGTTTGGTTGGTTGGTTGTGTTTTTTGAGACAGAGTCTTGCTCTGTCACCCAGGCTGGAGTACAGTGGTTCACTCTTGGCTCACTGCAACCTCTACCTCCTGGATTTAAGCAATTCTCATGCCTCAGCCTCCCAAGTAGCCGGGGATTACAGGCATGCATCACCACTTCCAGTTAATTTTTTTTGCATTTTTAGTAGAGAGGTTTTCGCCACATTGGTCAGGCTGGGCTTGAACTCCCAGCCTCAAGTGATCCGCCCGCCTTGGCTGCCTCCCAAAGTTCTGGGATTACAGGTGTGAGCCAGTGCGCCTGGTCTATTTATTTTTTATAGAGACAAGATCTCCCTATGTTGCCCAGGGAGGTCTCTAACTCTTGGTCTCAAGGAATCCTCCTGCCTCAGCCTCTCAAAGTGCTGGGATTATAGTTGTGAGCCAGCAGCTCTGGCCAGTGGCCAGTTTTTGTAAAATTTAAATCATTGGATCCTATTTTTATATTTTTGACTGCTAATATTTTCTTTTTCTTTTTTTTTTTTTTTGAGACGGAGTCTCGCTGTGTCGCCCAGGCTGGAGTGCAGTGGCGTGATCTCGGCTCACTGCAAGCTCCGCCTCCCGGGTTCACGCCATTCTCCTGCCTCAGCCTCCCGAGTAGCTGGGACTACAGGCGCCCGCCACCTCGCCCGGCTAATTTTTTTGTATTCTTTTTTAGTAGAGACGGGGTTTCACTGTGTTAGCCAAGATGGTCTCGATCTCCTGACCTCGTGATACACCCGTCTGGGCCTCCCAAAGTGCTGGGATTACAGGCTTGAGCCACCGCGCCCGGCCGACTGCTAATATTTTCTTCTGTTACATGCATTAACTCATGATTTCACTGACATGTTTTGTTAAAATTACCTTTTTTTTTTTTTTTTTTTTGAGACAGAGTCTCGCTCTGTGGCCCAGGCTGGAGTGCAGTGGCGCGATCTTGGCTCACTGCAAGCTCCGTCCCCCGGGTTCACGCCATTCTCCTGCCTCAGCCCCCCGAGTAGCTGGGACTACAGGCGCCCGCCCCTACGCCCGGCTAATTTTTTTTTGTATTTTTAGTTGAGACGGGGTTTCACCGTGTTAGCCAGGATGGTCTCAATCTCCTGACCTCGTGATCCGCCCGTCTCGGCCTCCCAAAGTGCTGGGGTTACAGGCGTGAGCCACCGCACCCGGCCTAAAAATTACCTTTTAATAAGTTTTCAGAAATGTGAAGATTGTGGCAGCAAAGGGATTTGGGAACTTTTTTGGGGTAGAAGCTTGTATCCTTCAGAGTCAAGGAAGCATTCATTTTTAGAAAGCTACAGTTTCCATAGAGAGTAGTTAGCAGATGATGAGTATATCATTTGTATATGTATATGTATATTCTTAAATAGTCCTTCTTTATATTGGATGGCCCTGAAGTAAAGAGTGTTATAAGTATAGGAAGGATGAGCTAGGCCAGAGAACATCAAAAAACATGATGTCATCTAATTGTAAGATTAAACCTAATGGAAGTCTTAGAAATTGCTAACCTGTTTCCGCCTTATTTTTTCCCAAAAGTAATAGTAGTGGATAACAATTAAGTTTTTATCAGTATATTTAGTGTCTGTGTAAACAATTTTTTTTTTTTTTTTGAGACAGAGTCTCGCTTTGTGGCCCAGGCTGGAGTGCAGTGGCTCAGTCTTGGCTCACTGCAACCTCCATCTCCCAGGTGCAAGCGATTCTCCTGCCTCAACCTCCCATGGTCTCGATCTCCTGATCTCGTGATCCGCCTGCCTCGGCCTCCCGAGGTGCTGGGATTACAGTTGTGAGCCACTGCGCTGGCCAGAACTTTGTTGTTTTTTTTTTGAGATTGAGTCTTGTTCTGTCGCCCAGGCTGGAGTGCAGTGCTGAAATCTCAGCTTACTGCAACCTCCGTCTTCCAGGTTCAAGCGATTCTCCTGCCACAGCCCCCTGGAGTAGCTGGGATTACAGGCATCCACTACCACACCCAGCTAATTTTTTTTTTTTTTTTTTTTTTTGAGGCGGATTCTCACTGTATCACTCAGGTTGGAGTGCAGTGGTATGATCTTGGCCCAGTGCACCCTCTCTGCCTCGCAGGTTTAAGTGATTCTCATCATGCCTCAGTCTCCTGAGTAGCTGGGATTATAGGCGTGGACCACCATGCCCAGCTAATTTTTTTTTTTTTTTTTTTTTTAGACGGAGTCTCCC